>NW_015115402.1:56682-72682 GCF_001443285.1 Poecilia latipinna
GCTAAATATAGCCACAGTATAATGGCAAACGTCTAACATCCCTTGAACTATTACATCTTAAAATACAGGTTCTGAAAAATTACATTAAAATAGAACAGAACTTCAGCACAGTTGCGAGGAATGGAGATAGTAAATTAATATACTAATTTATTATCTAGTGTACTAAGTAAATCAGCATACTAGATATGCTCAGTATATTGAGTCATAATTGTCTATCAGTGTGTGCAGTGTTGCAATCAACTTTTTAATGCGCTGCATTTCAAATGTTACGCTCTTCACATAAATAATGCATTTGTTGAATTGGAACATCTGAGACATCTCACCAAAAGGTTTAAGAGAGCGTGTGTGTAACAAAGAAAGAGGAAAATGTGCACTAATCATAATCAATATACTTCACAATTTTCCAATATTTCCCTGCAATTACTCATTAGAAAACAATGGAGTATAATTTTGAAAAACTAAAAAAACTTCTCGGGTATTAGCTGAAAACCGCTAACAAGAATCAAACCACTTGTGGAATCGCTTACTAGCTTTTAGCATGTTCTCTTTTTTCCCCCTATAATTTTATGTTTTGCACTGAGCTCCAAGTGTTTGAGACCAGAAGGCCTCTTTGTCATCACTCTAATCTTTAGCTCCCTCTACAGGTTACCATCAAATTCAGGCTGAACAACTACAAAGTTATAAAGGCTAAGAGGAACATATTGGTGACATTAAAGCAATATGCATTAAATTCTTATTTGGATGCAATATGAATAGTTTGGGGCTCAACTGTATGTTGTAAAATCATCTTTAAGGCATTCATGTTGCCACTGACAGGAAACTGCTTGCCCTAAATATAAAATACGAAAACCTTAAAGTAATTACAAACACTTGATCTGATTGAATTACATTATTTTCTTGTATTATTTGGAGATTTCAGAAATGAATAAACATGTGGGGCAAAAAGCACAACACAAGCACCCGAAACACAATGACAAATCTTTTTTAAAAGAGTTCGTCTCTTCAGATCACATGAAGGAAAAGAAAAATTATTTTAACCAATACAGGAAAAATAATTAATGAATAAAAAACAACCAACAATGAACAGAAGAATTAAAAAAATATACATATATTTGAAGTGTGTTCATAGAATTCACTTCAAACTAAAGAGAAGCTGTCCATAGTAACCAAAGAGATCTAAAGTAACATCTCAACAGCAGCACAACTCGACAAGCCGAGCAGATGAATTAGCATTTTGTTTATCTCTAAAACAGCTGGTAAAGATTAGACGATTGACATCCAAGAGATGAATTCCAAACGAACTCCACTAAAGTGAGACAAATATTTGCCATCTCTCGACTTCATCTTAGCAGTTTGATCATTTGCTTCTGTATCCTTCAGGAAAATCACACGATGAGAGCAGACTAAGCGGCTCTTCCTCAGGCTCAGCTCTGTTTGGGGCGTTTTCTCTGAGGAGCTTCAGAGGGCGCATCCGCTGGCTTCTTGGGTGCAGCTTTTTTTAACTCTTTGTCGTCGGGATCAAAAAGGGCGTTCCTCAAGAAACGCGAAGCGGCTCCCTTGTCTAGCCGCGCAGCTTTCTTCTTGTCGGTGATCTCTTTGACTCTGTTCATGTAAGTCCTTATGCGCTCCTAATGAAAACAGAAGGACTGTGATGAGAAGATCGCCATGGATACAGAGAAAATATTAAAAATGTTAAAGGATGCACATACCAGCTCCTGCTTGATTCCATGTTCTCTTGGGTTTATTCCCTTTGTCACCAGATACACTGCAAACAATTATGAAAGTTAACACTGTTTCTTATATGTGTTTAAATATATATATATATATATATATATATATATATATATATATATATATGTGTGTGTGTGTGTGTGTGTGTGTTATTGCTATTTAGCCTCCCCTTCATATTTCATAGATATAATGGGCTATTTTTACATGTATATTCAATCAAAACAGGCCATTAGTTTTGCATTTATCAAGTCAACATCATGATGAATACATTTATCAATATAAATGAATGAATAACTTACTCCAGAACAATGAATTAAGAGTATAGACAGACATCAGGTCCAGCTTGGCTTGCTCCAAAGGATCCAGCTGCAATGATGATTTTATAACAGTCATTATAGTTATTTCACCCAAAAAACGTGCACATACAGAAAGAAGTCAGACTCAGGGAATTTTCAGCTAAAATGTAATTTTCGTACATCGACATTGCAGAGGTTACAATGTTTATCTCAAAGCTTGAAGTGCTAAATTCAACAGATTTAAAAACTAGCTCAGAGTTTATGCGTTGTACTGTGTTTTTCGTCTCAACAAAGAAGCAACAAGCGTCACCTTCTGCATCAGGTCGTTTCTGGACATGGACATCAGCTTCTCCAGCATGGTTTTCACCGCATTCACCGAGGAATCGAACGTGGTCAGCTGTTCGTCTATCTCCTGCGGGTAGTCCTCGGTTGCTGCTCCCTCGGCCATTTTTCTACAAATTAACAAGTCCCTAAACGTTCAGAAATCCCAGCTGTAGCTCTATAAAGTAACTTTAACAGACAGGAAGCAATGCTCTGTTCCGGCTAGCTACGTTGCTAGTTACCAGACGCAGCTAAAGGGGGATACACGTTTTAATAATAATAAAAAAAAACAAAGTAGAAAAAAGAAAAAGTATTACAACAGCTAAATGTAAACGGAGTCTATTGGTGGTTATTGGTGCATTACAGAAAGTGTTGTATTTACCTTTTCAAGATGCTTCACGTTTTAACCTTCGAACAGGAAGTGAATAAGAACGTATAACCGGTTTTACTTTCTTTACTGCCCCCTGACGTTTGGGAGAGTCGCTGTTTTAATCGCTGCTTTACACTTTTTTTTTTTTTTGCAACTACGTTATTTACATTAGCTTAAGTGGTTATTATTAGACTTATTAGCTGGTAGCTGTATTCTTGCTTCGCGTTTTCCAGCCACTCTAAAGCATTTAGCCATTTGGCTAACTTTACTTTAGTAATTAAATTAAATTTATTTATAAGATTTCATTCAAGAATCTCATTCAAGGAAAAAAGTTCCGGCAAGGTGAGTGAAAGAAGACAGTCGTTTTCGAAGAAGATATATTTGGTAAACCTGACAGAGGTGCTGCGGTTGCCTTGGCAACCAGGAACGTCATTATGTGTAAAAGAGAAGAGCCATAGTTTTGCCGTCGTTACAGTCCTCATAGACAGAGAAGGATTGAGCCATGGACAACTGTGATTTGGAGAAGCTCACTATCTCTGTTGGGAAGCTCCAGCCAGCCTTCTCACCACAGGTTACAGACTACAAAGTGACAGTGGAGAGCAGTGTCAACGAAGTAACTCTGGGCCTGAGCACCAGTGATTGTGAAGCATCATACAGCATTGTGAGTGTTACTCTAAACAAACTTAAATTCATTTATTATTATTATTATTATTATTATTATTATTATTATTATTATTATTATTATTATTATTATTATCAGTACTATTATTCTTAAAGACAATTCTTTCTATTTTAGTTTTGGGGTTTCTTGTGTTGCAGCTGACTGGTGATCGTTCCAGCACTGTTAAACTGAAGGAGGGGATAAACAGAGTGGAAATCGAAGTGGTTGCCGAAGATGGGACAGTGAAGAAATACAGTTTGGACATCACTAAGCTGTCAGCAAAGGTCGCGGAGCTCAGTGAACTTTCTCTGGAAGGGGATATTCCACTTCACCCAGCTTTTGCTACCAAAGTCCACGAATACAGCAGTGAGTAGAAACTTTATTATTGTCATCAGACCTGCTGTATGTTCCTTCATTTTAATTTGTGTCCAGATTCATTCATAAAATAACTAAAAAGTAGCGTACTATTATTATTATTATTATTATTATTATTTGTTTATTTCTATTTCACTGTAAAACTAACTGTCCTGGTTTATTTTCCTGCAGGTTTTGTCCCATTTCACTGTAATTTAGTGACAGTTCAAACCAAGGTTCCAGACAGCCTTATTAAAGTTGCAGTAAATGGTAATAGCGACTCTCAAACTGTCTTACTACATTTTGGAGACACCTTGGTGGAGATCTCTGTCTGCTCAGCAGATGGCAGTGTTACGCAGGTACAAAAGTGTTTTTGTAGATCGTTCAATATCTAATGTGCAGTTAGTATACTGGTGTCAGTGTATATTTATTTTCAAATTGCTGCCATTTACCTTATGAACCCCTAAATCATACTTTAAAAAAATCTGTTCAATTTAAAGTCTCCCTCCTTTTGAAGTTGCTCCCCATTAAAAAATAAGAAAACATAAGCTAAATTTCTGGGTGTACTTTGTTAGGGCCATTAAAGTTTCATGAGGCTCTGCTGTGTTTATCATTAAATAATGGCCGTCTCACTTTTGCAGGCGTACACCGTGTGTGTGACGCGGGAGCTGATTCCCGTGGCTGTGACCTTCTCTGAGGGGAAGCATCAGGTGGAATATGAATGCCCCGTGTCCCTCAGCGCTCTGTACAGACCTGTGTCTGTCCACCAGAGGTGAGACCTGAGCCAGATACGAGTTTCATTCATTCAGAAAATTTTCACAAAGAAGTGCTTCATTTGCTATCAGTGCAAAAGTGAGCTGAGGTGGCCCTTAAAATGTATCTGAATTTTATAAGCAGGAGTTTAATTCATTTTAGATTTTCGCCCTGTTTTTCCAGTGTGGGAGATGCTCCGCCACACCATCTCACTAACTTCACCAAAAGCAGTTTTACTTTGATAAAGAGGATTTCCCTCAAAATCCAGCAAAACCCAAATACTCAACTCAGCCACAAAATCATTTTTGTTACAAACGTAGCACCACTTAGTGGAAACAAACAAGGCTTTCAATTATTGCCAAGAATTATTGTTACGTCAAAGAAAAAACTTTTTTGTGCTATGTCGAAGGTCTAATGTTTTAGAGTCTAAAAGCCTCATCTTGACTCATCCAAACATTTCATCTTGTTACTGAGGCCAAAATATCTCAATCATTGCCCAACCAACCAACCAACCAACCAACCAACCAACTATCCATCCATCCATCCATCCATCCATCCATCCATCCATCCATCCATTTTCTTACACCCTTATCCCATTGGGGTCGGTAGGGATGCTGGTGCCTCTGGACAGTCCATCGCAGTTCCCCAAACCCATTAGCTCCAATTATTGAAAATCTATGGGCCATGCAATGATCTCTACCAATTCTAGCAAAAAGTCCAACTAAAAATCCAGCCAAAATTAAATTAGGAGCTACACAAAGCAGGCCATGCATCCAAATATTAATACTTACAGGTGATTGTCACACTACTTTGCAGTGAACCGAAGAGCATCTTCTCAAGACCTTACATCGAGATGCTGGCCCGACGGTCAAAGGTCGACCCGTTTACCGGTTCCGTTCTGGGAGACGGCTGGAAGGTCTCTGAACTGGACCTTGACAAAACGATGTCAGCAGCTCCGATCCACTGCTTCTTTCGTTACCGAGGTACAACTTTGAAGCCTCAAATTCCATAAAAAGATTTATTTAAACCTGCGGCTGAATAAGGTTTGAGCAACAGTAAAGAAGAACTTCACAGTAGGGACTTTTAGGAACAGTAAATATGCTAAAGAAAGTATTGTCTGTCACTTCTTGAATCCTTAAAGATTGATGTTCTTATTCCACTCTGGAGAGAAGCTCTACTTGTTACAGGTGCTTGAATAATGGCATTATTGATGTGCTATGTGCTCTCTCTAACTTCTCTTCACCCAACCTATGATATCATGTTTCCTGGTGGTAGTGCAGGCAAAGATTAGTTTGCGCTAATAAAAGGGATATTATTACTTAACTAAACGCGTAGCACCCGGTTACTTATACTGACGCAAGTTAATTCTGTAAAGTTAAGTAAAAGGTTTACACACACCCCTAGAGTTGTGTCTACAACTTCCAGTTTCTGTGGTTTATTTTCGCATTTTATGTTTTTATGTTGCCTTGATAGGATGTGACAGCGTGATGCAGTTATCAGAGCTCGGGTCGCACGCCCTGGACTGTCCACACAAACCCACCGGGGAGCTGGATGCAAAGGTTAAGATGAAAGATGAAGCAGAGTTCCGCGGTTGTTGCCGACCTTGACTCTTGCTCATCCTTTATTTACAAGTCAGAGTTCCTCTGACAGCTTCTCAATGCTAAAGCAACATTTGCTGTGTGCGGCTCTGAAATGAGTTGTTGATGTCTACGTCTTTAAATGTTTGAGTCTGCCGTGATGTTTTTGTCAGTCTTCAATATTAGTAAAATCAGTGCCTGCTCTTCCAGGACGTCATAGAGACCAAGTGGTATAAGGAGCACTTTGCAACACCTGCAGGTTTGGAGATAGAGACAAAGCATGTTTGTACGGTAATTATCTCTTGCTTTCTTGTTTACACTCCACAGATTTCACTGAAATGTATATTTATAGTCTGGAGTTTTACTGCTTGAATAATTTAACCATTCATCCATTTGTGAGGTCAGACACTGACGCTGGACAGGAAGGTGAGGTTTGCAGTGTCTAATTCATCCTCAAGACGGTCCGCTGTCCGCTGCTTTGTCCCTGCTTTGTGCACCGATAGTCGTAATAGAACAGGAAGTGGTCATCCCCAAACTGTCCCCACAAAGTTTGTGATTTTTATAGATGACCTTTACCACGGGCTGCACAGTGGCGCAGTTGGTAGAGCTGTTGCCGTGCAGCAAGAAGGTTCTGGGTTCGATTCCCGGTCTTTCTGCATGGAGTTTGCATGTTCTCCCTGTGCATGCGTGGGTTTTCTCCGGGTACTCCGGTTTCCTCCCACAGTCCAAAAAACATGACTGTTAGGTTAATTGGTCTGTCTAAATTGCCCCTAGGTGTGTGTGTGTGTGCATGGTTGTGTGTCTGTGTTGCCCTGCGACAGACTGGCGACCTGTCCAGGATGTACCCCGGCTCTCGCCCAGAACGTTAGCTGGAGATAGGCACCGGCACCCCTCCCGACCCCACTGAGGGACAAGGGTGTTCAGAAAATGGATGGATGGACCATCCACATTCCTTACATCCACATGCTGGATCAAAGTCACCATCATCGGTTCCTTGTGTAACTCTGCTTGGTTTTTAGCGTTGACGGCTTAGCCTGCGTCGTTTGTTTTCTACAGGTGCGTAACTGGGAGAAAAACCTCCAAATGGCACAAGAGGAGAACACTGTGGATAGCCTGTGTGCTCAGGCTGAGGAGCATCTGAAACACCACAGGGAACACCTGCTCAAATCAGGTACGTTTTACCTAAAGTCCTACTTATGTAGTTTTGTCTTGATTCTACAGGTCTGTCAGTCTCCAGGCTTGTCTGAAATTTAACCGAGCTTTCTATGAAATGTAAACTCAGTCACCTGGTGCTTGGTGACCAGGTTGGTTTGTGTAGGTTTTGATGGCCTGAAAAGTTTAACTGCGACAAAAAAACAAAAACTGATGGAGGGGTAAATATTTTTTTTCACATCTTGTGTTTTCTTGTTTTCTTACCTGATTTAGATGATGTGTCCTGCCTGAGTAGGATGTTCTCTTATCTTGCCCCGGATTACTAAATAAAAATGTGAAAACTATGATAAACAAAAAGTATAAATGATTGAAAATGCTACATTTACATGTGTTTAATATGAATTGTGATATTTAAATTGAATCTTAGGTTTTCACAATAAATTCATGGCACATTCAGTGATATTGTAAAATTACTGATCCCTTATCAACTGTCTGATTACAGTTCTTGACCGTGAGAATAAAAAATAAAAAAAACCACTAACAAACTGCAAACTAACTAACTGCAAAATGCAGGTTTTTTTTCATTTATTAAAAGGAATAACAGGGCGTATATTTCAGAACATGGTTACAAAATACACCTGTGTTAACTGGGATCAGATAACACTCTAGTCACAAAGGTAAAAGACAAAGACAGAGGGCTGCAAGCTATATGTTGTAAATACCAATGTTGGGATCAATGTTGGGTGTCAATCAATCAGATCTGTGTCACCCTGTGGCTGGAACAGATTCATCTAAACACCTGTTAAACTCAGTTCTTAATTCTTTTTTTTTTTTACTTTCTCACCGCAATAAATGCAAATGCAGCAGAAATGATATAAAATATTCTCCAATATTCCACAGTATGTTTTTACGTTTATATAGCAAGAATAATTTCTGCAGTTTAATCTCAACGGAAAAGCACATCAGAGGCAGAATAGATTTACAGAAACTGCACTAAAACCTCCCGTTTTACTGGCCGGGTTCACACACTCGAGCCCTCGTTCAGGTCATCTCAGCCGCAGCTATTAAAAAATACATGCAAATGGGCCCATTTGTGGTCGCCTCCGAGACGTCCTCTTTCGTCTAATGTGCTAGTTACCGCTCGGGATCCTTTTCTTTTTTTCTTTTCTGTTTTTTTCTTCTTCAGCTATGTTCGCCTCGTTAATTGTTTGATGACTCACAGAAGCGACATTTTAGGCTGATCCCAGATGACCGAATAGGAGTCGCTGAAACTGAGCAGAGAAATAGCAGCAGATTCAGCGAGAGAGAGAGAAAGAGAGACAGACCTCTTAAAGCGTAAGCAGCAGCAGCAGCTTTGTGTTTTTAAAAGGCTGAGTGGCTTAAAGAGAAGCTCAGTTTAACCCCGCCGGGGTCGTATTGCTGCAAAACAAAAAGGCTGTGTCATGCTACTTAAACACATTAAATATGTTAAAGTGTGTTTATGCTTCGTATTCTGTAAGCTTTTAAACTACAGTATGTTCCCAAATATGGCAAGGAATTACAAAACTGAAGTCACAAGGTTTACTATGATATTATCAGGGAAATACTATAGAGAATAAAATCATATACCTTTCTTTTTTTCCTTTTTTTTTTTAGAAATGCACTCAAATTGAATTGAAAAAGTCTACTGAGGACCCAAATCCAATAGAGAATCAGCAGAAATACCTGAAAACCGGTTCTAATTCAGACTCCCGTCTAGCAACGTCAGCACTAAGTGATCCAGAAGTACTGACTCAAGAGGATCACATAGAACTAGAAGAAAATACATCACACTTTTAATTTTGTTAGTTGTAGAAAGCACCTTAACATCTGGTTGTTTTTTTTAACCCTTTCTGCAGGCGAGCGGTTGAGGAGTGAGAACGTGGACGCTCTGCTGCACCGCCTGGACGAGGCGGCTGCTTATTATGCATCAGCTATCGCCCTCAGTCCCAAAAATGCCAAACTCCACTTTCTGCTGGGTCTCGTTTTGGAGGAGCACCACAACACCACCCAGGTTTACGGCTCTCCGAAAAAGGTATTTATTTGGATTTTTTTTTTTTCTTTTCTTAACATAAAACCGTGTTATTTAGATTTTAAACTGCTACCATTTAGTCCATGCCTGATCAATTTTTTAAGTTTTAGTTGTGCTATGAAGCTCAATCTCATGATTCAAATATTTGTGCTGAGCTATATATAAGCAGACAAACATGATTAACTCTTCTTTTTTTCATTTCGTCTTCTCTAGGCTGATAAGGACAAAGATGAAATAAGTGAGGCCAAGTCTTCGGCCCATCAGGACGACATCCTGGCTGTGTGTAAGCTGCATGGCTTCCATGGCATGCCCTCCGTGGAGAACCAGCTGCAGGCCTTGGATAAGGAGTATCACCAGCTGAAAGACCAGGGACAGTTCAGCAAGTCAGACTATGTGCAGACCCTTTACCTCTGGCTGTCCAAGCATGCTGCCAAGGTAAACCCCGTCTGACTTTTACAACTCTAAAAATCATCAGGCGTTGCCACGGTAACAAATATTAGAAGGAACAAAATGAGAAAAACACAGATACAAATCACTCTTCTTGTAGCTCAGGGTGTAAAACCTGAGATATGAGAACCGAAATGCATTTTGAGTTTTTTACAGATTCGCCAGAATGTACAGACGTGATGTTGTATTTTTACTGGTCTACACATTAAAGTCATTTTTGTTGCTGCAGCAACTTCTCAAATGTACCTGCACAACTTCCTTTTTGTAGTTATTTTAAAGAGGCAGTATTATGTAAAATCAACTTGTTTGAGCTTCTCATTATGTTTTGATATTATTCCCTCATCAGAATCATACCTGGAGTGTCGCTTTGATTCTTTCACGCATGTTTTAAAAATCCTTTAATCTCCCGTGGCAACCATTCAGCTGCCCAAAACGCCTGGGTGGACCTAGCCCCGCCTTTCTAGGCGCAGCTCCTCTTCAGAGCTGCCCTTTCCCACAACTCCGCCATTCAGCTCCTTCAGACTAGCCAACAGCAATTAGCAAACACCTGCTTAGCTCATTATAGGAGCTACTTCTCAGTGCAATGCAGGTTAAAATGTTACGTAAGGATTAAAGGAGGAGTGATGTTGTGATGGTTTCCTGAAGGTGGCGCTTCAGAAAGAGCAGGAGTTCTTAAATCGACGGAGGCCCAATTTCAAGGCTTTAAATTACAAAGTCAAATTTTTTTAAGTCATAATTCATATAAATAGCATTTTTTTTTTACATCTAAAATTAACACAGTTACTTTCTTTGTTTTAAGAAATGGCACTAATTGCCTGGAAAGCACAGCACTGCCCCTTTAACTAGTTCAACCACTGTCCAAATATTCCCATTCCAACTCCTCCTCTTTAGCTTTTTCTGTGATCTTAATGGCAGTCTATGAATGACTTGGGAGACTGTTGTTGCAGGATCGCAACATAGTGATGCAAGATGAGGAGAGCTACATGTATCGATCCCTCATGAAGTACCTGGACGCCTGGTCCCTGAGTCCAGACAGCTGGGAGTTCAGCCTCCACATAGGGAGACTCCTGCTGCTGCAGGGGAGAAGCAAAGAGGCTTTGCAGCACGTCCAGACCGGGCTGGCGCTGCGCCCGCTGAACCCCACACTCAGGTCAGCGCTCACATTCACGTATGGGATCAAGTGCGTGTGTGTGTATGTGTGTGTGTGAGTGTGTGTGTGTGTAAGAGCAGGTTTGAAGCTCACACTTCTAGATACAGAGGGAAAGTGAAGATTTCATGAAAGAAACTTAAGGGTGAGAGTATGGATTATATCTTAGGAGCTGGAAGCTGGAAAATACAACATCAATGCATCAATGTCGGTTGTTTCAATAACAATGTTGCAATTAAGCCACATTTTCCTTCCTTTCCTTCATCGTGATGATTGCATCGTTCTCTTTTCGAGAGCATCGAGAGAACACGAGCAAACACCCGATGAGTCTGCCTCTACACCTGCAGAAAGAGAAAAAACAAAAACAAAAGAAAACGGAGTAACTGCAGCAACAAACAGCATTCTCCTGGAGCTCTAACATCTAAATTACTAAGCTCTATTTCGAACATGGGCATAAAAGACAATGAAAGACCCAACTGGCATAATACATTACTGTCTAGGAGAGTGTATGGCACTTGAAATATAGTCACCTACTAATTGTCCGCACATGTAAATTGTGGTTGTTTTCTTCTGGATTAAACCTTTCACCCCGAATACTTTTGGAAAGTGCTACATCTAAAATCTCCACTTGTCTTAAGCATTGATTTGTTTTTTTCAGATTCTTTACAGGGCTAGCTCTGCTGCAGCAGGAGCAGAAAGCCGGCGAGGGCACGGAGAAGGAGGCTGCACTGTTCTTACATCAGGGACTGGAGCACTTTGTCAGCCAACGCTGCAGCGAGAGGTTCGTTAAGTGTGTGTTTTGTTTGAGTGCATGGCGGAGGTGGATGCTTTCGAGTGAGAGAGGGAAAAGTGTGAGGTCATGACAGCATGTGTAATGTATCAGGATGTTCTGTTCGGGCCTGCGGGAGGGAGAATAGGAATTTTTTTTTTTTTTTTGTAAATTCCACGTGTATTTCTTGCTTCCTGACTTCCTCTGCAGTCAGGAGAACCAGGATCCATTCGACCCTCTGTCCAGCCTGAATCCACAGTTTCTGCGAGGGCTTCTCACCCTGGGGCAGCTGCAGCAGAAGGCCACGTTGTCTGAGAAGTCCATGACTCCTGAGCAGGTGTACCACATGTAGGTTAACGTACGGAGACACTCTGAGCAGCGCTCTGCATGTGAGCTTTTCCACATGTCGTATTGTTTTTATGCTATAGATCAACATAAAGTTGTGGATAATTATGGTCATTTAACTTTTTTTTTTTTAGCAAATACAAGACAAAACAATGTATTGTGCTTTTGTATTTGGCCCCCTTTACCCTTTCAGTCTGTAGATTTGCAACCTGGCAATGGACAGGAAAAGCTGAGGTGTGATTCTACAAAGTTTAGGCATAATTTGTTTGTGGATGGTCTGCCTTTAATGTCACCGGTTGCCATGGTCACCTGCCAAATTCTTGCTGTTTTAACCAGCATGTTGTCAGCGTACTACATTGAGTATGTTTGGTCTATTTTTGGTAAATAAAATTTGTAATAAGAGAGAAGTAACTTACAAGTAACTTTCTTTTTTTTGCAGGATATATGAGCTTGTTTTAAATAATTAATTCTTTAATATTGATGGAAAATGTTCTAGCTCCACTGGCAGATTATTTCACATTTAATTAGCACTTCTTCGATATGAAGGAATTATTCACTTAAAACAAGCTCCTCCATCTTCCTGAAAAGTTACTTGTAAGTTAGTGTTAGACCGGAAACACTTGCTAACCTTTTGTGTTTTTGCAGTGTGTCTACACTACTTAGAATTAGGTTTATACAATTATTTACAACTCGTAGGTGGAGCAGATTGCTTCTCTTTGTTTGGTGCAACTCCTGCACACAGTTTTGTGGCATCTGCTGCAGATGTCATATGGTTTTGTTTTTAGAACTTCTGACATCTGCGGGCTGCACTTCTGATTTCTGATGACTCAGTAATTTACCGTCTGCCTTGATGACTGAAGCTACACGTTGACTTTTTATGAAAAAGTACTTGGTAGCATTTTGTGTTCTTGCAATGTAGTTTGAATATATTTTTGCTTTCTTTCACAAAACAGTAAGACGCTGATGCAGCCTGACATCAACCGTTAATCACTCTCTTAGGAGGCTGAATTCACATGCACTCCACACTGTTCAGATTTAAATTTGTAAACAACAAAAAATAAATAAATACAAGTTGAAGATGATGAATATTTTTTCTATCTCTTCATAGTTATAATGTACTTGGTTTTGGTCTATCACGTAGCTTCCCAAACAAAATTCATTGAAGTTTGTGCTATGAACAATAAATAAGAAAAAAAAAATTCTTTTTCTGCCCTTGTTCTGAAATACTTCAGCGTAGCGGCGCTGGCTGCCCGGAGCGTGAGTCAGTTTGTGTGCCGCAGCGAGGCGAGCAGGCAGCTGGAGTGGGTGCTGCTGGATGCTCACTTCGCCCTGCTGCAGAGACTGATCCAGCAGGGCGAGCAGCAGGCAAAGGCGGCCGTCGACACGCAGGCCCTGGTGGCGAAGAGGTGCCAGGCCCTCACCGCTCTCATCCGCCTGACCACCATCTCTCCTTGCCAGGAGCTGCTGGACATGCAGGAGAGAGTAAGAGTTCAGGACTCTTTAGGATTTCTCGTGTATCTATGGTTAATGGTCACCAGAGCTCGGACATGAGTCATGACGTTTCCTCCCACCCTACGCAGACGTGCCAGCTGGCGGTGATCACCTCTCCGCGGGACAGCCGAGCTCTGTGTCACCTCGGAGTGGCCCAGCTGGCTCAGTACGATAGCAACCCAAACTCAGACAGGTCAAATGAGGTCCTGAGCGACGCCCGCCTCAGCTTCCAGGCCAGCATCGAGCTGGAAGACAAACCTCTGAGTGGAGATCCACCTGAACCGTTGGGCAGTGAGTCCACACCTCCCACCTTTAGGAGAAATAAATCACAGACAGTACGGCTAAGATTCCACAGAATAAAGCTACAGTGTGTAACTTTTATAAACATATATGTATATAATTGTGACAGTTTATGAGACAGGTAACCTGTAAAAAGATCAACCTCTTCCACCTTCATCGTGAGCTGAAGTTGTTGTGTGAAGAAATCCACTGCTCCCAACCTAAAACAACCAATCAGAGCCAGGAGGAGGGTCTTACCGCTGTCAATCAACTTATGTACTCGCTGCTAAATGTCCTAATGGTGGAGAAACAACTTACCGTTACAGGAAAACTGTTTATCTGCCGTCATCAGTGGTCATGCTGACCATCCTGAGCATCCACAACATGCTATGCTAGCTGCAGTGCAGCAGGGGGCAAGGTGGAGAGGATGAGCCACAGGAGATTGTGATTGACTGCGCTAAGACCCGCCTCCTGGCTCTGATTGGTTGTTTGTAGTTAGGACTGGGGGGCACTGGGAGAGGGCCAAGGAGCTCGAATTTTCACAGATTATCTTTCTCATACCATACTGAGAAGACATAGTGACAGTTTCAATAAATTTGCAAAATATATATATATATTTTATAAATGTTACATACTGTAGCTTTAACACTTGCTGTAAAGGACAACTGAGTAAAGTTACCCGTGTTTATTATAGTTGCCACTGAGGAATGTTTTTGGTCACTTTCTTGTGAACGTGTTCTGCTGTGGAAGCAGAACACAGTCCTAGATGAAAAGGTTCACCGAAATACACAGAGAAGGTTAACAGCAAAACAGAAAAATAAGAACAAAAAGCAACTCGGTTAGTAACTGGGTTTGAAGTATATTTGAGTAATTTGAAGTGTTTATGGAAAAATCTGAATGAAAAGAACTGTACTTCTGTAATAGGCTATGCATAACAACGCATGGTGAGAACGACTGTAGCCACAGTTATTTGTTCTTGTCTAACTCTTATGTTGGTTGATGACACAGATGATTTTAATAAATAATCACTTATAACAATCAGCTCTTTTCTTCTCAAATGGACTGGCTGCTACACTTGCTGTAGCTCAAAGTAAATGTTCTATCTGCACAGAACAGAAGTGGTGGCAGCAGCATCTGGAGGTTAAAAACAAGAAGGCAGCCGCGCAGGCCGGCCCTCAACCAGCCCAAGCTCCAGCTTGCAAGACCGTGCAAGTCAGGGATGCCAAACTGGGCAGAGGAGGTCCGATTCAGGGACGGGCCCCTGTGTCCAGACCTCCGCCGGCTGCTCCCCCAGCCCCCGTCAGAGGAGGGAAGGTGCTTCAGCCTCCAGCTAGAATTCCTCCAGTCAAGTAAGTTATAACTTTATTTTTCCATGTAGGTGTTTGTGGTGTGTGTATGCAACACTTTTAGCTACCTCTCAATATGAATGAATAAATAATTTATTCTGCTACAACTGTGACATATAATTTTAAACTGAGAAATTCAATTAAGAACGTTCATTCTTTGGGGAAATTATTCAATTATGTACTTTAATAAAACAGGCACTAACATTATTGGCTCACCAAGCAATTCCTGAAAAATATATGTAACTGAATCTTTTTGTTGTATTCATGCCTTAGGTTTTTAAGTTGATTTTAAGGCTTCCTGTTTCCCAGGTGAATCAATGTGGCATGGAACATGGGACGCTTTCTTTGAGCTGCTTTTAAAAATGAAAAAGGACATTGTGTTTATTTTGAGGTAGCGTAACTGCAACAGGTGGCAAAAATAAATACTGAATATGTTTTTATTCCAGCCTTGTGAATGTATGCATGGTGTCCTGGACTCGAAGAAAAAAGAAAAAAAAAAAAAAAAGATTGACATCCATCTGAAGGGATTTCCTGCTTACTCAAAGGTTGAAAATAATTTAATCAAAATCTGGTGGTCTCTGTCCAAATAAAGAAANTCTCTCTCTACTTCCCCTTCTGAGAGGAGGGAGATGTTGCTCCCAGCTCTCCGTCTAACGGGTCTGAGGAGCCTCTAACTCCTGAGTATTACTATAGATGAGAATATAGAGGACATTCTGTTTAAGCTGGGCGCGAGAAAGACTAGCCTGGTTTCTAACGACCTCCATCCAGATGTCCCTCCTTTTTCACCCTGTGAATTAGCCAGATAAAGCAGCCCGGAATCAGCTAGTTTCACAGAGCACACCTGTTAACGGTCACTCTTTCTCTTTATTACAACTTGCACTTGTTACTGAACCAGGTTGGTTGTAGTGACT
>NW_015115403.1:0-55459 GCF_001443285.1 Poecilia latipinna
ATAAGCCATGCATAATAATACTAACATTTCATTTTAAGGTCTGCACAGTGGACTCTAAATCAATCTGTGACCAAAGTCCTGTAGCAAAATGCAGCTGTTCCATCACATTCTTTAAACATAGGTGTGCACATGGTTAGTGTTCATTTTTGTAGGCGATACCGATTGTTTGGCATTTCTAAAGCAATAATGTAAATTATTTTACGTTGCAACCATTGAGTCCATTTTGAGAAAGTGGCTTGGAAGCCTCACCAATATATCAAAAACCCAAATTCAGAGTCTGGTGGAGACGGCAAGTAAAATCATCAACATCCTGGACCTTCTCTCTCCACAACATTTATTTGAGCAGGCGACCATCAGTCAGGCTGAGAGCATTCGGTTTGATTCATCACACGTGTTTCCATCAGAATATGTTCTTATGAGCTCAGGGAGGAGGTTCAGGTTCGCATGTGTAAATACAACTGTCTTAAACACTTGTTTTCCCGACTCTCCATCAGTCTGATTAATGGACAGAGTAATAGGAGTAATTGGAGGCTCGGACGGTGATTATGAATTATATGACAGGAATGAATTGTTTGTGAGTGGGTATTGTATGTTTGAGTGGATGTAAAGCCTGTCTGAAGCCTGTGTTTTATTTTGCACATTCATTTTTCCTACCAGTGTGCTTTTATCCACAAAATTTGATGCATGTTTAAGTATTTGTGCTAGTTTTATGTATTCACTGTTACTGAGTGTTTGATGCATTGTTTTATCCTCTCTTCTAAGACAAAGTTCTCCTATAGGAAACAAATAAATGATCTTATCTCACCATGGTGTTCTTAAGTGTCCAACTTTACCTCGTTTTCTTTAAAAAATAAAAATTGTCATATTAACTGAAGGCTTCAATTCTAATTTATTCAGGCCAGAGGACAAAAATTAAGATCATTGTCTCCCGAGTGCATATAAAACCTTTTCCATTTGTTGTATTTTTGAAGCTATGCCTTCTTCACAAGATTTTTGTCTTTTATTGTTGGGATTATTCTTACATTTGCACCAAAGGAGCTAAATCTCTGGGACACAGAACCCATCTGATAGATCTCGATTCATTTCTCATTTGTTTCTTAATTTCTTTGGATGTCTAGCTATTGAGGATCTTCTGGTGTTCTTGACTTTCTCAGGCAGGTTCAGTTTAAGTGATGTATTGATTGGCAGTAATCAGACCGGGGAATGGCTACGGACAGTGAACTCATGATGTATGATAAACCACAGTTACATTTTAACGATCACTTTTCCACACAGGATCATGTAGGTTTACATATTTTCTTACATCTTAATTTAAAAACTGCATTTTGTGTTTACTTGTATTTCTTTTGAAAAAATATTTGAATTGGTTTGACTTTCTGAAACAATGAAGTGTGACGAACATGCAAACAAATAGAAAGCCAAGCACTTCTTCACACCACTAACAATTTGAACTGACACACGTTCCACCTTCAGGCGTCTGGAAAATGCACCCAAAACTGAGTCAGACAAAACTAAGAGAGCATTTGTAGCACAAAGCTGAATACAGTGAGCTCAAGCAAATGAATAAGAAAAGTGTTAATTTTATTCACTACCCATTTTGACCTATATTTCTTTACATTTCAATTTTAGATGTTAAAAACAGAGTTAAAGAGAATACTTAATTTAAATGATTCTATTTAATTTGTTAAGTAGATATAAATGCAATGTTATTCTGCAGCTTTACTGTTTTGTGCTGAAATCCTGGTAATTCTTGATAGTTCTGAGCAAGTTTTGTTTTTTCTCCTTTTCATTTCCATACAAACTTCACAATGCATGTATAGTTATAATAATCTGGTCTAAAATTTGGCCCAGCAAACAGTCTTCCTCCTCTTTGTTGCTTCTTGACAAGATGAGCTGTTGTTTGTTTCCCAAACTGAATAGCACAGAAATAATTGAAGAGCTGGTCTTGTGCTCCTTCGTTGTTTGCACAGTACAGTTTAATAAGTCGTGTGTCAATGCCAAACTGCAGTTAACAAGTTGAGTCATCCTTACTGTTTTGTGTGCACAAGCCATTATTGCATTCATGTGGCTGTTCACGACTCAGTTATTATCTGCAGCAGTCTACTGATTCTTTATTCAGAAGCAAAAATGTTTACTGAGCAATCAGAAAGTCTGTCTGTGTACCTGTTTCAGAATGATTCACCAAGGGGCTACAAATGTGTGCAAGCCAAAGTGTGCATACATAATTCACAAAAAAAAAAAAAAAAGGGCTGAAATGATGAAGCACACCTCATCTCGCAGACATGCATTATGTGGAAGAACTGGAAATATTTATTTTTCTGTTTATTTTTTTTTATTCTGATGTTTTTTCTCTAGTGGCAGACTAATTGTCAAATGTCTGTTGGTGATGCTGCGAAACATGATTACATCGAAGAGAAAAGAACAGGAAATATTACAAGTTGGTTTTTCCACTTTTCCTTCATAATAAAAGCACAGAAATCATCATTTAGGAGCATTTCGTGTGAATTTATTGAATGTCTGCTGCGCCGTGTGTCATCTGCTCTGGTTTCTGCTAAAATTATAGCATGGTACATTTGTATATCTTTTCCCATGAAAGGTGACAGAAATGTAAAAATTATTTCCCAAGCTGCTTCAATTCAGCCACATTCCTGCCCAGGTGTAATTTGTTGTTGTGGATGATGTATAGGGCACGTTATATTTAGTATCTACTCATCAAATGTAACTTCTATCTTTGTTTTGTTAGAAAAAATATATAGGTGTTTTATAGTCATTTTTAAACAAAAATCTTAGTTAATGTAAAACTGGGTGTAAAAAATAAAGAATGAGACAATACTGATTTCAAATTAGCTAAATTTTACATTCATTTACTATAGTGATATTATTTCCTAATACTTTAGTTAAGTTCAATCGCAATAAGCAAAGAAAAAATAGTCCAATATTTAATATAATATCAGTTACATTAAATTTTATTCTCATTACCTTTTTATTTCTATGCTTCAAAACAAAAAAATTAAAAAGTTTTCTAATATTAAAAAAAAAAACAACCACTCTTGGATTCATCTCTTTCGCCACAGGCAGAATACTTCGTTTTAACTTCTCTGGTTTTCCGTCACACATTTTGTCTTTGACGTTTGCAGCGGCGTCCTCTTGAGAAACCTCGGGTTGAACGCGAATCGTTTACCGCCAGATGTTCCCCTCAGCCTCCCACACTGTCAACAGCAGTCTGCGTCTGGGACTCTGGGTTGTATGTTATCCGTGCCATAAGGCTGGGAATCGAGAGGAGCTCTTGCATGGAGATAGATGTGCATCCGAGGCGGGGAGGTGGGCAGTGTCGGCAGCCGGCTGTCTGTGTGATTTAACAGTGTGTGTAAATCAAGAGCCGGTCTCTGCTCGACCAGCCAGCCTCATTTCAATCTCTCTACAAATCACACCGCGCAGGCAGTCAGAAGGGGCAGAGCTATAAAGGAGCCCCAAAAATAATCATCCTCCGCAACTCTCTTTCTTATGCTTTCATTTATTAAGTAGATGAGCTGAAATCGGCGATACATCAAGGAAGACATGGAGAGTATGGTTTGTTCCTTCCAGATGATGTTGGGATTTTGCTTTGTTAGTCACATATGAGTTCATGCATGCAGCGTGTCACACAATGTCCAATGTTGAAATGTTGGAGCAATATCTATGCTGGATGTTTGGAAAATTGCAGGAATCGTCCTGCAGACCGGCAGTGATGATCCTATAAATCCAGGTTTGGAGGGTACTCTTATTTACGATGTGTAAAAAGAGGGTGTTGAATTAGCATATCTCTTGCCGTCAGGCAACCTATGTTGAACTAGATATTAGAGTGAACCTGTGCCAGGAAGTGGGTAACCCAGTGATTCACTACCAACAGATTAATTCAGTGCCCTGTGGAGGGAGTAGCATGAGCACCAGGCGAGGAAACAGGCTGTGAAGACCACAGACACTTCTGACAGCTCTCACCGAGCTGTAAAACTTGTTTTGGAAGCAATTAGCTCGCCCAAAGCCCTGACACACAAGCTGTGCTTAAAACCAACACAGTTAGCTTTAAATATAACACCAGTGCCATTTTGAACATCTTTTGCGTCTCTGCATGTGACAAGGACGTTGAGATTGTTTCAAAGGGCCGACAGGGTATGGATCACTTTTACAACTGTTCTTCAATTATGTTTAGGCTTGTAGCTCTCTGCAGCCATTTTTATTTCCATGTCAGAAAACAAGAAACATATCTAAAAGCAAAGCAGAAGAGCTGCAGATGTTGCATACAGACAACATCTGTGGTGTTAAAAAAAAAAAAAAAAAAAACACCAATGTAATCACAGCAAAGTCTTCAGCTCCAACTTGAGGTGAAGGTTTTTGCAGTGATGCGTTCAGCAAGGTGAAATGTTGACACGGAGGGAGCTGAACCCCTAACAGACCAGCAACCTGCATACAGATTTAAAAGCCCTGTGTAGTGAGACCTGTCTAAGTCTCACTTCTTTAATGATGTCATAATCAGTTGGACTTTCAGTTAAATTTTGTCATGCTGTTCTCTGTTTTTAGTACATTCATATTTTAGGGTTCCCGTTTAGCATTTTGTGCTCATCTTGGATGTTTGTCATCTGTTTATTAGCAAAAAGGAGTTTGTTCAGTAATCAAACTCCTTTGTTCAGCCACTCAGTTATCAGATGTTCAGCTGTTTGTTCCTTGGTTGTATTCCTTTCTTCTAGGTCAATACTCTTTTTAAAAATGTAAATCTTGTTTCGTCATGCTCCTTCCAGTCCCCTCCCTGAATTTGGGCCCACAACAAAATCAAAACATGAAGGATAATAATAATCATGTTTTGGTTTTTATCACTACAGCATGTTATTTGGCTCTATAAAGTTGCTTCAAGCTAAAGCTACAAATATGGTGGATGGGAGGGAAGTCAAATACTAATCTAGTTACAGATGCATTAAAATACTAAAACTATTTAAAAAAAATAAGCTACTGCTGTTGGTAATTATTATAGGCAACAAGTTAAAGGAAGGTAATAAAAATATGTTTGCATAACAGCAGACATTTTGTTCTTCCAGATGGCACAAAGAGGAAAACCCACAGTGAAATAAAACTTTTTTTTTCAACTTTATGTTCACTGCCATCATGTATTTGCAGTCTTGATGTTCAAACTGCTGAATAACTAATAAGTTATTTTGGCAATATTAGGTTAGCATGAACTGACAGGTATCCTCTTACTTCAGCACTGGGTTGGCCCATCTCTTTAAGTCAAGACTGAAACGGCTAAAAGATCCAAGTGTCATTGGTTGCAGTTATTTGCTGTGTTATGAAAAGCTATTTTACAGATTTATTAATTTGATTTGGAGTTTGGGAAAATGTAACATTGTCCAGGTTGGCAGGGTTATTTCCTTCATTTTGTCTGGTGTGTTGGAGTTTTTCTTCCCCCTCAGTAAGTGTTGTCTTGCTACGCGCTGTATTTCTTCAGTTCGTATTGCGTTTTTCTTTTCATAAAAGAGAGCATTTGTTTTAATAACACACCATAACAAATTTAGTCTTTCAAATGACAATTTGTTTTTATTTCTAGCAGGTTTATTGTCACAAATCTTGGTCTTACCAAAAAGAAATTCTGCCTCTTTTGTAAAAAAAAATATAACTTCTATTTTTGTGAAGGTTTATTGAGTAATGTTTTGAATAAGGACATAAACTCGCTGCACAGTGGCACAGTTGGGAACAATGTTACCTTGTAATAAGGATATTTAGGGAAGCATATCTGTAGAAACTATTTAAACTACATGTATGGTTTGGGGGAAAATGTTAATGCTGATTATGTTTAATTGTTTTCATGTTTCACACATTTAGGTTTTCAGACTGTAAGTTGTTGCGGTGCATTTGACTTATGAACAAAACTCATACTAAGAAACAATTTTTTGTACTCAACATTCAATGCAGTGTTGGAGTTAAATGCTAATCATCCTAAAAATGAAAACTTTCTGTGAGTTTCTTTGGACACTCCCAGGCCTAAACGTCGAGTCAGAGTTCATCTGTATTCTTAAAGAAAAGCCTCTGGGATTAATGAATTCAGGCAAGCATCCACTTTGTCAAATGGCCGTAACAGAGGCTTCCTATTTTCATGAATGGTCAGTTATAGATTTATTTAGATGGGATGGAGATTGAGTTACAGTTATTCTGCAAATCATGTTGAGATTCTGAGATGGCTCTCTGCTTGTTCTCTTTATTGTCTTTAGGGGCACTTAAGTTTCACTTGATTTGTCGGTATCCACTCCTTAAAGATCACTGCATCGTAGCCACACATGGCATTAGCACAGTCTCAGAGGAACAAGTGGGCAGAGCAATTATACATGCAAAGGTATAACACACTCAAATACACAGAGACGGTGCATAAATTTTGAGAAGTGATTCTAAATCTGGAAAAGACAATTAGGTAGCAGCTTCTAACTGCAAACATTACTGTTGTTATCCTCTGAAGCAGCAAAGATTCAATTACTGAGTGAATGTGCAATGTAGCTGTGTTTTCATGCCTGGAAAAAAAGAATAATTTAAAACAAAACCACCTGGACAAAATCCAAGAGCCTTTTTGTTCCAAAGGGGATCAAACATGCCTATACCTAAGAACCTAAGAGCAATATGCTTTAGTAAAGTCTGTGCCAGTCACAAGGACGGCACAGTGACCTTTGGAAAAACTGCTGAGACGCTGCGCCTGTGATCATGTCAGTGGATCACGTATCAAGCAAGCGCTGCACCACAAGAACACGTTTTGCCCCTGACTCTGAAACTGCGTTTTTTTTTTTTCTCAGATGCTATAATATTGGATCAATAATGATGCCATATTACAACAGAAATTTCCTGCATGTTTGTCTATAAATATGCATTTCATTTTACCAACATTTTTTATTCAATGCACCACTCTACAGTCCAACCCTTATTGTACAGAAGTAGATACTCAGATGCTAAATAAAGATATATATTTTTGTAGCATAAAAAATTTATGAGGTCAATATTTACTGACATGTTAGCCGTTCACCCCCCAACAGCTCCTGGGATAAATGCATCTCTCCTTTAAGCCAGCAGCCACTCGTTTACTGTGTCTGTTATTTATTTATGCTCAGGCTCTAGGTTTTATAGCTGCTATGCAGAAATCAGTTGCCTGTTTAAGAGAGGAAAAAAAATCCTGCTTGGAATTAAGAGGATGGACTGTAGCTTTGCACATAATTGACAACATGAATGATTAAGTAGAATATTTTAAAACAGCATTAGAAAATATGGAATCCCCAATTTCTCGTTAAAAAAGAAAGCAAAAACCAAACTCATGGAAAAGCTTCATAACAGAGAAAAGTTCGTCTGTTTGAAGCTGTTGAAGTTCATGAAATGCATTCAAACACTAAAGAGCATATTTAATGTGTTCAGATTTTTAGCGTATTTTAATTACAGAAAATATGGCGCTTCAACTTGAGAAAGTTTTTTTTTTTTTTACAGCAGCACATACAACACAATCCAAACTGCTACAGACCAAGAAAAAAAAAAAAAAAACTTAACGTTTTGCTTAATTTAAAACTTAACACTAAAATCTGATTAAAATCTACATTTTAACTTAATTTTGAATTGAAATCCAAATCTAATCTTCAATTTCATGCCATTCACCATAAAAATGCACAAATTAGAATTACAAAAATAAATTTGTTTGATAGAAAGAAATCTCTATCAAACATTTGTTTTTGCACTAGGTGGTTTTTTGGCTGTATCAAAATTAGTATTTTTTTGCGAACCCGCTAAGGAAACTCTTCTCACGTGAGTCGTGATCAATAACAACACGTTACTACTGGCAGAAAAACGAAGACGACGATGGGAGGACGATGATGTGGCATGTTCTTTAATAATTCATCAAGAACACGAACTATGACAAAGTTTGCCGCTCCATTTGTAACAGTAACACAGTTAAAAATGGAATGTATTGTTCATTAACCAGGTGTTTTAACAAAAAGATGTGTCGTGTGGTGGTTGAGAGGTGGTGAGGATGAATGCAGGAGACCCAAATGAAGATGAAGATGATGAATTTAATGAGGAGTGTAGCCCAAAAACAGTCCAGTCAGGCAGCATGGCAGCAACAATAGCACACAGCCAATAACCAGTAGCAACTAATAAGGAGACTGAAAACAGGAGCTAAGGCTAACCAGGACTTTAAACGGTGAAACTGGGGAGCGACGACAACAATCTGACAAGAGACAAAGACAACAGGTGGACTTAAATACACAAGGAGGGTAATCAAGGAATGAGACACACCTGGGAAGCAATCAACGGGGAAGAGAAAGAGACTCACAGGAAGGAAACTGAACACAGAAAACCCTAAAAATAAATACACAGAAACACGGATCATGACAAGATGTGATTTCTGATAAAAAGAAGTCAGTTTCTTCTTACTTCAGGCTTCCAGGAGACACAGAAACTGAAAGTTTCCATCTGTCTTTTAGTTCGATACGACTATCACCGCTTAGCTGGAGGACATGGATGTAAAGTGAAGCAGCAGCAACCGAATGAATGGAGACACAAGTCTCTTTCTTTTATGCTAAATATATAAAAGAAAGAAAGTGAGCATGTGTCAGATGAAAGCTGCTGAAAAGTGATGAAATTACACATAGAACACTGATGTGTGTAACTATTGCAAATGTCACAATAACAACCCGACAAATGCGAATTTTAATGAAACTCGAAGACATGGAGTGAAAAATTTAGGCTAGACCACCCTTACTGCAAATTGCTTTTCCTAATCCTTTTGAGGCAGGAACATTGTCAATACAGATAAAACAATAAAAAGGCAAGCAACCGGACAGAAAATGAGCAAACCTTCAGAAAAGCCTGAAGAAAAATGGTTCCAGACCAGATACAAATATTTTTTTTTGTAATTTTATCATTTATAATTGAGTGAGTCAACACTGAATGGCCGCTTTGTGATACACCGGTGCCTTTAACCCTTCCCCGGTTCAGTAAGGAGCAATAATGCACTATTAAAATGCAGATGCTCACTGCATTTGAGTCTGTGGTTCACAAAAAAGTCTATCTTGCATCCAAATGGTTCCAATGGAAACAGGGAAGGGAAATTTCCCAGGAGCTCTGTCATGCTTAATTTAGTTGCCCACACAAAAAACAAGAGCATTCAATAGCAGGCTGTAACTTTGTTTAGACAAGCACAATTCTGGTAATATGCAACAATATAATGCTTTATTTACTTGAAAATCCTATAAACACAAAGAGGTGGTGAAGATAAAACTGCCAGCCACAAAGAGACTATGATTACAGCCACTTAAAACCAAACTTGCCATAATCACACAGGAATTGTAATAATTGACCAGCCCATTTCTGCGCTCCTGAACTACTTACTCAGGGAAAAGCTTTCCCACAGCACAGACACAATTAGGCTGCAAATTAGAATTCATAGATTGTTCCATGTAGCCATCTCTGCAAAGCAAACGGGACAATAATGGTGGACCGGAGTACGGCACAAACATACTAATGCGGAAGGATTTCTGTTTGACTCCATAACTGAGTCTGTCTTTTCCATTTTACAAAATATGTCGGACAAATTAGTGGCTTATGTCGTATTGTAATTAGGATGCAGCCTGGATAGCAAACGCAATGACGAAAGGTCTCGGGCTGTAAAATTTGACAAAATTATGTTCAGCGAGTTGTTAAATTTTAATGCACAGGCACTCACAGTCCATCATAGCATGGATGGAAACTTCTTATATTCAGGCTTTTGAAATGTTTCGAGGGATGAATGCATTACTGTTTACATCAAGGTTGAAAGTCTATTGGATTTTGTTCATAAAGTACCTATTTTATTTCAAGCATTTTAAACAGTTCCAGGTTTTCCGTCTGTTACTTTTTGTACAATGAAGAAACATTTTACTTTTGGTTCCTGCATCATCTGGAAGAGTCAAAGCTCTTTTATTTTTTTATAATATCTGAATAAAATAAGTGTTGGAATTCAGCATTCAAATATATTTGTATTTTCATATTTTCTGATGGATTTTCTCAAAGATGCATTTGTCCACCCATCCTCCAGCAGTAGTGATTTATGACGATTCTGCACTCAAAACTTGACAAATTTATGTTGCCTCTTAGGGGATTTTTCTTTTTATGGTTTCAAAATAGGCTTGAGAACTCTAGAAACTTGGAAAAGTTTTGAATTTCGACATGAAATACGTGTTTGAAGTCTGTCTGAATCCTTTCCAAAGCCAAATTAAAATAAAAGCCGAAGAAAAATTATGAGTGAAATGAAAAGCCACAGCATCAGTTGGCCTCGAACTCAGACGTACATTACCTTGCTCCTTGCAGTGGGTGTAAATCATGACATCTGCATGACAACAGGACATATTTCTGCGTGATAATAGTGCAATCCCTTCGAGCGAGACGCCAGCACTGTTGCAAAGATTTGTTTGAAAGAGGGTGAGCTTTGGCAGACAAGTGACAGCCACACCATGAATAAAACATCATGAGTGAAGAGGATAAATTCTCAAATCTGAGAACATGTATTATCTGTCTTGAGCGCGTGATGCAACAAAGGCAAATTTTTGCTGGTGAACTCAAGTTGAATTTAAATCAACCAAATAAATAAATAAATAAAGAAGTTATTTTCCTGCAGTGCTTTGTAAATTTTTTATTTACTGTTCATCCATCCTTCGATACATCCACGATTCTAACTCCTGCCTACTAATTGGTCGGCTGTCAGACCCAACAGAGTGACGCTTTTGCAGAGCTTTAAGTGAGGCCTTGTGAAATCAGGCAGCCGCTGACTTGAGGTAAATGAACCTCTTCTCACCCTGCTGACATCGCTGGATCCTCTCCAGATAGCACAGCCATGCACACAATTCCTCTCTTGCGAGAGCTGTGACATAGACCGATGTCCCAACATTAAGCACCCTGCACCACTTTACATTTGACCATAACCTCGCTGTGTTTTTTCCCTGTCACTGATAAGGTTTTACGCTACTGCAAGTCTTCTCAACACCGGGGCAGAGCAGAAAAAATGGACCTGTCTGCCTGCTTTCATATTCATTGGCTGTAAATATTTTAGGAGTCAGACCAAAGTAAACACTGGTCAGTTCAGCTGAGCAGAGTTGCACATTTGTCAGTGCTTTGTCTATAATTACAGCTGAGGCTTTGGAGCCAAACCGAGCATTAAGAAAATGCATGAGATATCGTTGGGCTTGTTTTTTGGAAAGCAACAGCAAAATGGAAATTCATGTTGCGGTGTGCCAAACACACAAAAGCAAGACACAAGTATTTATTTAGCTTTTCATGCTTTGCCTTATAATGATGTTTGTCTCCACAAAGCATGGAAACAGTTTCTCAAAGTGATGCAGCCGAAGGGATCCTCAGAATGAAAATTGCACGGAGCCACACATTTAAATTTAGATATTTGATTTAGCATAGTCCAAAAACATGAAATGTAGTTTATCTAGATGGTTTCTATCAACACATAGTACAACTGTACAAGAACATGTGACAGAAATGTTGAACTGAGCTTAAAGACTAAAGAGGAATAAAACTCCAATCGGTTGTTTGCTGAAGGAAATTAACTAATCGGGAACTTAACTAGAAACAGATCTCTGTTTTCTACTTCCTGTCTGCAGCTACATGTATCCGAGAAATCCTCCTCACATAGGGCCTGAAGATGAAGATAAATAATTTCTCTTGTTTGATGAACGAAACAAACAAGAGGAAACTGTTCAATGTAAAATTAATCTCGTTATTTCTCTATTTTTCTTGGGGAAAAAGAATATTTCACCGTGGTATTATACAGATCCTTGCAAAAGTATCCATACCTCTTAAACTTTTCCACATATAAGTTAAAAGCTTAAACGTTGATGCATTTTATTGGGAATACATGTGATAGTCTGACACAGTGGTACACGAAGGTAAACTGAAAAAACAAAAAGATGCATGGTTTTTAAACTCTTTTTTTTTCAGAATAAAGAAGTGAAACTCTTTTTCAGAAGTCCCCTAATTAGTAAATAAAGCCCAGTGCTCAGAATAATTTCAATATAAATCCTTCTGAAGGCCTCAGAGTTTGTTTTTTTTAAAGAACATTAGTGAACAAACGACATCATTAAAACCAAGAAACACTGCAGACGGGTCAGGGATAAAGCTTCAAAGAAGATTAAAGCAGGGTTAAGTCATAAAACTTCAAACTTCTCAAGCTTTGCTCATCTCGTCAAGCTTTGTTCAGTCCATAAACCAAAAAAACAAAACAAAAGAAACCATGTGGTGCAACTGTAAACGTAGCAAGATACAACTGTAGCAGAGCTCCACTGGACGATTAAAGTAAAATACGACGTAAACGCCTGCTCCATTTAGTAGAAGTTTTAGATCGATAAACATATTGTACATGATGCTATTGTTGTCATGGTTTGTGGTTTGAGCCAAATGCTGAACAGGAGGTAGAAAGTGAAGTGCAGTGGAAAACATAAAACTTATACTAAGGCTAATGGGGATCAATGGCATCTATTTATTTTCCATTTTGCTCTTTACAGAGTAACACAGCAAGCTGATATTAGCTGGTTAATTACCCAGACTATAGTCCTAAAGCTGCAGTATGTAAATTTTATAAAATAAAAAAAAAGTATTTTACATTGTTTTTAAAACTATAAGACAGATAATCTGTGGAAAAATGGAGCCCCGCTGTTTTCTCCTATGTTTCTGCTGTCATCTACAGAAATACACTGCTCTGTCAGAAACAATCAAAGCCAGGAGGTGGGTCTTAGCGCTGTCAATCAGACTTGCGTACATGCTGCTCACACCCTCACCCTGGATCCTGCCACGAACGCTAAGGCTAGTTAGCATGATCACCAATAAGCTGTTTCCCCAACACTAGCGCCTTCGGCAACAAGTACATGAGGTTGATTGACAGCGCCAAGACCCTCCTCCTGGCTCTGATTGGTCGTTTTTGACCGAGAGTGGTGCATTTCTTCAGATGCCTATAGTAGCTCCTTCTCCATCATAATTAAGCACGAATTTGGGTTTTCCTTTAGCAAAAAAAGACATTGTTCAGATGTAATTTTCTAAGTCTTCCTGTCATGTTCTTCTGTTGGCAATTTTTCAAAAAGTAAGGATTCCTAAGTATTTTTCTAGTAGTACTGCCTTTGGCATTAATATTTCAACATACTCACCGAGGCCTGGAGAGGCTAAGATACATCTCTTGGATTTTTATCAGTTTCTCTGAGCATTGCATGGTCTAAAAGCAGGGTGCACCGGTTGTGTCCTCTACTACAGGGAAGATCGACAGCAGTCCTGGGTGGTTTTCACTTATAAATAATTCTCCCCGCAGAATGACAGACTTGACATCAATCATAGTCTGATTGAAAGCATCACATTTTTCTCTGAGGCTGTTGCTGTTATCACACTGCTGGAAACCACCAAAATCACAGAACCTCCTTCTGCATTTCTGCTTAATTTTTGTTGCACAATTAATTGTTTGTTCTTTTACTTGAAGTTACATTTTTCAATTTTATTCTAATCTGGTGAGAAACTGGTTGCTTTAGAATATCTTTAAAGAGTGAAATGTGAAAATGTGGAACTAAAATATGGTTTTGAGACAGCAGTATATCAGGGAGTGTTTAAGTTAACTGCTCTCTTCCTTCTAGTGACCATTTATACCCTACTGGATGACAACTTAGAGTAATATCTAATCATGTGCATGTCAGTGAGAGAGACTGTAATGATAAAATCCTCTGTCAAACACAAACTGCACAAAGCTTTACAAAACTGAGGGGATCCTCACGCCTCTGTCATCCACAGGTGTTAATGAGAGTGGGAAGAAAAGAGCCTAAGATAATGAACAAAAATTATATTCCAGATTATTTCACTCAGAATCAATCTAACCTAAGATAACCTCTTCACAGACAACAAAGTGTGCGCTTTTTCTCCCCGGGTGCCGGCCTTGGCTGTCCATTATCTGTCCAATTGCTGCAAAAAATCCTCTTTGATTGCTTTGTCTTTTCTTGTCTGCATTGTCCGTGGGGATTGAACGATCTTTCGAGTTCTGAAGAACCCGTCCTCCAAATATTAATGGGTTGAAAGAGCTGTTCCTAAAAAAAACAACAACAAAAAAACATGAAAGCATTTCGACAAGTCGATAGGTGGCGAGGTTACAAAAAGACACATCTTTAAAGACACATCTGTTCAGTTGTTTGCCAGCCACCATGCAAATTACTAGAGGAAAACAGTCTGCACTCTTCAAATTAATGCGTTTTTTATCTTGCAAGAATAGAGGGCAGAGTAGTTCCTTACAGAAGTGCATATCCAGTAGACTAGATCATTTTTACATTAATCATACGTATTCAACAAAAAATACAGTGCCTTCTTCACATTTTTATCACTTTGCAAATACAGTTTATGTTGTAATATGATTTTATGTTCCTGAGAAACACAATTTACAGCATTATATTTATAAATACAAGTCTAGCAAGTAAGGTGTTCATTTTTATCAAGATATTGTGAGTGAAAACTTACAGCTGCAAGTGTTTTGAGGTAAGCCTCCATCAGCTTTGCACATCCACTGACTAAAACGTTTGGCAGCTTAGAAATAGTTCAAATGGAGATAATCAGTAAAGATATATTTTCAAGACTTGTCTTTTCACAGATTCTGAGATTTGTTCGTTGTCAGTTTGGACTTTGAATAGGTCATCATAACACATGAATATGAATTGATCTCAATCATTATATTGTGGCTCTAGCTGTATTTTTATGTCTGTGGTTTTGCTTCGGTGAAACTCCACCACAGCCTCCAACAGGTTTTCTTCCAGGATTTTAGACTAACCTCCATGTTCCTGCTGAAAACTTATTTCCACAGCATGATGCTGCCACCACCATGTTTCATTGAGGGAATGGTGAGTTTAGAGTATTGCACTGTGATTAATATCTGCAAAATTGTGCTAAAGTTACATTTTGATCTCATCTGACCGGAGTGTTCTCACATGTTTGACTTCTTGTGGTTTTCTTTTCCCAACTACTTTATTCTGGTCAGTTTTACACAATGACCTGATTTGTGGAGTCCACAACTAAGGGGTCTACAGATGATGGACTGAACAGATTTTATTTTATTTTATTTTTTTGTAGAGTATCAAAGTAAAATGGGGTTGTATACAAATACATGGTAATCTTGAAAAAATGTCAGACTACAAACTGAACCACTTATTTATAAAAAAAATGGTAGCTGAATTGTGTGAAGTGCTACATGTTTTTACCTGGACTTAATAAAAGCAGTTTGCCTCTACATGCTTTATTATACAAAGGGATAATATAACTTAGGATGAAATCCAGTTTGTGTTTTAACAACCCGTCACTTGTGTTATCCCTTTGACCATCTCTGTATTGACTAGCTCCTTAGTTCATTTTCATTTATTTATTTATGGGGAGATTTACAATTACCAGCTTGCAGACATATTATTATAAATATTCATTACCAGTAGCTGCACATTATTGATAGGATTGCATTTATGTAAATTACTATTGTACCATTTTAATGCACATCAAGTACCTGGATCATTTACAGAGAATAATGAATCAATCTACAGTAAATAACATTGTAATGATAAGCAGGGATTGTGCCACAGATCTTTAGCACTGTCTTAAAAGAAAGTGTCATTCTTTTAATTGATATCAGTCTTTTTGTTTCCTGTATATAGGTACGTAATGTAAACGACTCGTACAACCAAATATATCTAACATGTTTGACTAATTCTGATGGAAAATCTTCAGCTGGGTGACAAATTCTGCCTCCTCCTGCACCACGCGTAGCCCGAGAGCGCAGACATGCATACAAAGTAGGGTGGAGATTTAGCTTGGCTTTCTGTTGCTTTGCTCCCCACCTCCCTGCAATCCACCCCACACTTCCCTGCATGCCTTCCTCTCTGCTCAACCCAAGCCGTCTCAGACAAAACTGGGCATGTCCTCGGAGGTTCCTGTCTTTTCTTTTGTGTCCGAGGCTACAAATCGCTGCGAGTTGCGGTGATAAAAAAGTGCAAATAAAATAGGTTACTGAAATGTTGATATGGCTGAAGAAGAAGTGGATTGCAGATCATTCCAGGTTTATTACATCTTAGTGCAATGGAGTCAACGTGCAACATCATGTCTGGACAGCTTATTAAATTGTACTAGTTACACAGTAAACTGGCCTATCTTTAGGATGGAAAAGAATATTAGCTTTCCTCAGCCATCTTCATAGATGTTACATTCACATGTCCCACACTTAATTCCTACTCCATGCTTAAGGCCAAACTGTAGCGCAGTGGTTAGTCATTTTAGTTAAAGTGCCCAAAATTTGCTTTTAGGCCAGAAAAACTTAAGAAAAACTTTTTAATGACTTGATAGGGTAATGTAGTGTAAAAATATGCACGAGCTAAAGCCGTGTGGGCAGGGATTTAATTAGGTGATTTGCATTAAACAGTTTCAGATTTATACATCAGTAGTAAACGGTAAATGGCAACTTTGAATGAACAAAACTACAACGTCTCCACACTGTTACATGTTTTACAATTTCAGCTTTATGCAAAACTATGGTAAGGGTATTTTATGAGAGGTTTGTAATTTTCAGAAATGTATTGACTGTCAGAGAGTCTTTAAACAATTAAATGTTGTATATAGATAAAAAAAAAAAACTATTCTTTGATTACCATGTTTTCAAATCTGTGATGTAGAGTTACACCTGCTGCCTTACGAAGCCAGGTTTCAAATCTAAACCTTGGCTAAGTCTTTGTTAAAAACTACTTTCATCTTATGAAGCAATTCTTATGGAGATTTTGATGACCGCTTTGAAAAACACGTTAATGTTGGAAAAATAAAATCCATCTTTAGCTATCTGGCATTCAACAGAAGATTTTGGATCAAAACTGATTGTTATTTTCTACCATCACTATGAAAACACAATCAAAGGTGCTTCAGCAAAGTATTAATTATTAGTGTGCAGACTCCTAGACACTAATTATTATTTTTTTTAAAAACATTTCTCCTTCACAGATTAGTTTATTATATTTATTCATGAGAGGACGAAGGTGGACATGAACCAGATGTATTTTTCAAACATTATCTTTTTGGATAATAACCAACTAGACTGATTTATGATATGTCCAGTTTAACCCCATCATGCCCACACATGACACATGAACTAAAGGAGTTATTAATTAAATTTAAAACATAGTAAAAAAATTGAATTATGCAAGAGTCACGAAACTGTCCATCACCTTGCTTGTGATCTCTGAAGAGTGCTTAATGATTGCCACACGGAATTTGTATGTTATTTGTATGACTGTTGTGCCAGCATGTAACATTACTGAGGTGAAACCCAGCAAGTAAAAACCATTATGTCAGTGCATTATATTGAGGTTTTGCAATATACAATCGCACACTATACAAATTCAGAGTTACCCCTGTAATTTTACTCATTTCTGGTCCTTTTTATTATTAGTGTGATGTTACGATGCACTATTTATTGCTTCTTTAAAGAAACTTTACAAAGTGAGTCATTCCTCAAAATGTCAGCCTGCTGTTAAAGATCAGTGTTTGAAAAAATCTGTGTTTTTCAGATTTGGGAGCTGAATGTTATTCTCCTTTGGTTCAAAGCAGAAACTCTCCTGTGAAGGCGCTGAGGAAAACAGGTCCACACCTGCCTCCCATGGAGTTTTGTCCATGTTATGATCCCCCACAGAGAGACAGCTGCAACAGTGTAGACCACATGAAAAGAAGGATACACTGTAAAAGAAAGATGACGTTTTCATAAAAGACATTTTGTGTATTCTTAAATTAAAATGTCAGTTCTAGGATCACTGTAAAAAACTAAAGTCATGAAATGCAGATATGTGCAAGATTTGCACACAAGATTCTTTCACATCTGTGATTGGTATCTTATTTATTAACAATTTATGAGAAGTACCGCCTATGTCATCTAGTACGGAAAGCACAGAAAAGACATCCATCTATCCAAACAATGTGCAAAAAGTTGTATTTTTATGTGTTGAACCATCTTGATTATTACATAGAAACATAAGAATTAAGGCAAAATGTGGCATTAAATTATTAGATGAGCAGAAAACGCCTCAGTATGGAAAAGTCATTTTATTCACAGCATGGAAAAGATGTTTGCAATGTGCAAAAAGGTGGTTAAGAATAAAAAAAATAATTAAAAATAAACAGAAAAGATTATCTACTTTAGATTATGCAGCAACTGAAACAATCTGGAGTCAAACTTCACATTATGCTTCATTGGCATTTAGTAAAAATCCATCCTCCTTGTTTTAACAGATAAACTTTGGACACTTCCAGCAGAAAAGGCCTGAACAATGTCTTTTCTCCAGGCGGCCTTGATGACTGATGAATTTGTGAACAGGCAGCAGAGAAGCACTTACAGGCAAACTTTCCTGTCTTTGTTGGGACTTTGTTTCGATATTGTATGCTTCTACACTCACCTTCACCTTTGCTTCAGTTTCTAAGTTCCTTAGAAACTTGGAAACTTTCTTAGGAAGAAAACTTTCCGACTTTTTTTGTTTTTTTGCTTATCTCACCTTTTCTGTTCTGTGTTTTCTTAACTTCTTGTTTTCTTATTGCTTCCTGTTGATTTTGAATCAATTCTTGTGTTCTTAACTTTTTGATGTCTCTGTGTTTTGCTTCTGTTTTGTCATTTGTTCTATTTGATCCCCTCCATCTCTGTTTTCTGGTTTCTCACTCTGATAATAGTCTCTTCTGGTTCTTGCTCCACTGAAATGTTCTCTTTTTTATGTACTGCCCTTTGGTTATTTTTTCACTGATAATTTATCTACAAAATTCTGCTCTGCTCAGGTTTGCTGGTGTGTTTTTAGATTTATTTATGTTCTTGCTCCTTGCCTGAATTTTGAACTTTGTCTTTACATTTCTATTTGAATTAGTAAACTATTCTTTTTCATCCACTTCACATCCATCTGTCCTGTGTTTGGGTCCTCCGCTGATCCACCAGTAAGAGAAAACCAAACCAAAATCAAACGTGTATTAGTTAATTAGACTACAACTGTATAATTTTTCTTTCCTACTTGCTTTATTCTAACTGTGCACGACTTTGTGTCCTCTTTCCTTTTTTTATTATCTTGACTGTAAATGATACTTTTAGATTTTAGTCATGCATTTTCGTCCGGCTCAAAACAAACCTAGATGGAAAAAAAAAAAAATTGTGTATCTATAGAAATGGTTCCATTTGCCACAAAGGCTCCTGCTTTGATTGACAGCCTGCGAGGACGAGAAAACATAATAGCTACATTGAAAAAGTACCAGGAAACAGTCACCAGGAGAAATGGAAGAGATGTGGGATTCTGAGAAATATGGAGGATGGAGATAGCAGGAGAAACTATAAGATGTATTCGACCCGAGTGAGGCAGAAATCACAGGCTGGTACTCTTGTGTGTTTCACCAGCTGCCAAAACTGATGCTTTAAAAAAAAAAAAGAATGACTTGAACGCGATACGCTGTTACATATTCTGAGATAAAACCCATCTTTATAAATAAAGGTATTATGCTATTGCTTTTTTCTTTTATCATTTCAATTTTATCTAGGACAACAATCTAAATATGTTTGGAAAGTATGGAAAATATATTACATAAGCAAGTACATAGGAAGACAATCAAAGATTAAAATGATTAACAATGAAACTTTTCCTACATTTAATTGTTATTCATCTCATTTCAGACACAAAGTATGTGTCATGTTGTTAGATGAGGCCTCATTTTGGGCCAGAAACACATTCAAAAATAAAACTGGGACAAGGCAACAGGTGGATGGCATGACGATGAAAATTACTGTTATTTTTTTAAAGGTTGTTTCAGCAGATGATTATATATTTTGAGTATGACTCACCAGTTCAAACATTGAAATAATTACTTTCTTTACCCGCCGCTTCGCTGTGTGTTCATATGGGATGAGATGTGATTTGGACTCTGCAGTTCAGCATTTCAATCACACAAATAGACATCACTCAATAAATTAATTGGAAATTAAACACAAGGTGAACTGTTTGTAGTAAAGGTTAAAGCTGTTTGTAGTCTAATAAAATAAAATAAACACCTTCAATAAATGTATTTTTTCTTTTTAAATCATAATGTTTTTCTGACATTATTCTTTCCTTTAAGCCATCATGTTGCTATGGTAATGCTTGCTTTTTCTACCTGTACTTCATACACCTAGCTAAGCTTTTTTCTTTACTGCTCAAATTTGGCTTGTTCACCAACAGTAAATACTTCTGAAATACTTCAGAAAGTATGACTTTCAGAACATTTAGCGGTTTACCATGTGTAGCCCAAAGTTTATGGACCACATCATGTGCATTTAAAACACATGCAGCTCCAATCGAAAGATGCTGTTAGACACAACAGATTTATCTGCCATCTATCCACTGCATTTCTGTGTATTTGAGATGAGTTTAAACAGCCTAGTCCCTGGAAAATTTCCAAATTGTACTGGAGAATCTGAACTAGAAGGTCTATGTTACGGCCCTGGGCCTTGTAGGCTGGGCTGCAGGTGCTGCTTTTGTCTGTCTTTGTGCTCCTTCCCTTTGCAGGTGTCTCTGATCCATTGATTGGGAGCGCAGAGTACTTGAACCTGGGTGTCTCCGTCTTCTGGGTCGCTCTCAGCGTCTATTCTGCTGCTTGTGGTGTTTTGTTGCCAGGCCCCAGCTCCCTTCTTGTTGCACTTTTGAGTTTGTCTTTGTTTTGGCACCTCAACACTTCCATATGCACTCATACAACACATCCAAGCATTTGCATTACACCACTGATACTGATATCCACAATCCATTGCTGTTTTTGTTAATAAATATTCATTTTTCTACACTTTAACCCCTGCATGGTCTCCCGTTTTTGTTATGACCTTGAGCCAGTCGTAACAGTCTATATCCAGGAATAGGCAACGTTTATAATGTAAAGGGCCATTTTTTACCCTCGGTTGAGACAAATAACTTCATTTACAGCCACTTGTAGCATCTTGTGGTCTTGCAAAAAAGACAACTCATGTATTTTTTTTTAAATATCTGCTTTTTTTTAAAAAAATATTTAATTTTCCACCAAATTACAAGAAAAATTGATTTGGAAAACTTAAACTGTACTTCTAGTGTGATTCTGTTGTGGAAATTCAATGCATTTATTACACGGAATAATTACAAAAGCCAGCAACATTTAATCACAACATGTGTGCTAAGCTCCTAATGTTTTCTAAAAACATCAAACCAGAGATTGTTTTTGGTATTAATCCACCTCTAAACTCTTTAACCAGGTTTGTGAATCATCTCCAAAGCTTGTTTTTTGAAGTATCAAGCCTCAAGCTCGGGTACAAAAGACATGTGTCTCACACTGCTACATTATTAGTTTGATAACTCACATCGATGTCCACAGAAAATGATATCAAGAGTTAAATTCAGTTATATATTGTGATCTGTAAAGCTAGTTTTTAAATACTACGATACAACGCTCTAATGAGTATAGAAATACAGAAGTGTGTGTATAAAACATTTTTGCACCTTCAAAGTAATAAAAAATGATGTGTGGTTTCAATTAATCAAATGTTACAGCCCTGCAAAAATCCATTGCAGTTCCAAGTTGTCAGGCAACAAAATAGGAAGAATGGTAAATGGGGTAAATGCTTTTGTAAGAATGGTGTTGTGTTCGCTGTAGCTGTGGAAACATCATTAGTCTTCACTCTGGAAAGTTCACTTTTATTTAATGTGTAACGGGGAGGACTGATTAAAACCTTTCTATATGCTTTGGCAACAGGAAATGTATGTGCAAGTCTTTATTTCTTCTTCCATTTCAGACTGCATCATGTAGTTAAATTGAAAAAAGAGGGAACTGATATGATGACATGTTGGGGGTCTAAAACACAAAGCCCAAAACAATCCTCTTTGCCCTGCAGACTGTGATGATGAACTCATTACCAGGCATCAGAAGAACATCTCAAATGTTAATCACTATTTCCAGAGAGGAGCTTTTCCTTTCAAATGAGGACGGAAGGTACACAAGCAACATTAAACCACAGTAGCCATGGTAATACACACTTCATGACAAGGTTACTTGTTCTTGACAGGAAGGTGGGTGATGCATTATGTATATGAAAGACTAAAATTATTGCAGCAGAGGTATTGAGGGGAGTGACGGGATTGACTTTCCTGAAGTCTACTTCGATGAATTTTGAAGCACTGATTTGTAAATACTGTAGTTGTATATTTGCTTCATATAAGCTCAGAAGTTTACAGAAGTGTCATTGGAATATCATTGATTTGGTGCTTTTAAAGAACTGTTTGGGGGGTTTTCTGTAATGGTTGAACGACAAACTTTTCAGTTGTTCAAAACAATAATAAGGTGCATTTATTTATTTATTGTTTTAATTCACACAAGGTCAAAGTTATACATATGTGTTCATCTCCAATTGGATTCAGTTTTTTTTTATAGCGCCAGTTCACAACACATCATCTCATGGCAGCAATTCCAATTGATCAATCAATGCAGTCAAATTCAGTGTCTTATGCAAATAGTTAAAACATTTTCTGTCTGAGGAAATCCAACAAACTGTATATAGTGGTTTATTCAAACTTGTAGCATGATTGTGGCTGGATGCTTTTTGCTCTTGGCAGAAATTCAGGAATTTATTGAATGTGTTGGGCTCTGGGCATCGATTTCTAGCTTAGTTTATAAATTTCGAATTTGTGTTGAAAGTTGGGGTCATTCCAGAATCTTAACATTAGCCTGCTATTTATCTTCCAATGTGTGTTTAGGATCATTGCCCTTTTGAAACAAATAATCCTGCCCAAGTTTCAGGTACCTACCTGTTAGTTTGTTCATTTGTAGGGAGGTTTTAGTGTTTATCACATTTTCCACTTTAGTTGTACAGCACTGCAAGTGCTGGTGAAACAGCCCATAACATGATGATGTTACCAACATGCTCGACACTGGGTATGATGTTCTTGGGTTTTGTAGGCTGACCTGAATGTGTGAAAGCCTTTTCTTTTCATCACTGTGACCAAATAGCTCAATCTCTGTCTTATCTGACAATGAAACCTATATCCATGTGAAATGTAACCTCATAATGTAGGCAGCTGCAAATATAAATAATGTAAAACTTACAACAGTGACACCAGTGTTCAACAGATTACCAGTTTGTATTGCGTTTAAGACTTAGTTATTCCTGGATTGTCCCTCAACAATATAAGTTTTCTTTTTATGTCAAGTGGACAATTTTGTTTCAATGGTTGAAACAGGAACACAGTTGGATGTTCAAACAGGACAATGATCTCAAACACACACAAAAATAACGAACAAAGCAGATTGCCATCAAACTTGTGGAAAATATTCTCCAAAACTGAGATATTTGTCTTGTTAAAAATTTATGGACTATTTTGTAAGGCTGAGTTTGTGCCAGAAAATCGACCAATTCAAATTGACTCAACCAATGCTGCCAAGAACAGTGGTGAAACATCCACATCAAATTTAGTCAGAAGCTTATTACTGGGTAGTAAAATGCTAGCTCAAGAGATAATTAATCAAAAATGAATAGGAGCTGTATGTATATATTTAAGTCTATATTTATAATTCTCTAAAACGCTTGTTCTTTTTTAAGAATAGTTGGAGTTGTAAGTTTTATCATTCATTTCACTCTTGACTGGTTCAAATGCATCAATAAGAGTCTGCAATTAATATGTTAGTCATCCTTGTGTTTCATTTATGTGCACTTTTAATCTCAACTGGGGTGATTGCATCTAAAATACATAAATGTGAAATGTGATGAAAATTTGTGAAATTTTTATGAAGATCTGGTTGTATAGGTTGATCCTGTTGGATATAATTTCCTCTGAGAATCACACTGCATTGATGAACAAACCATTAATTACGTCTATGACATCAAAACAGCAGTATACAATGAAATAAGTGTCAATAAATGGATCAAGAAGATTTAGTAATCACTTTTATGAAACTCCATCAGTAAGTTGCTTTTAATATACCCAGCTTGAACATGACCCAGAATCATTTTAAATGAGCATTGCCCTCATTTCCTGTTACTTCCTGAAGTCGGGCCTGCTGCTCTAAAAGGGCTGCAGTGATGGACAGTGACTTATACTTTAATAAATCTCTAAAAGAGTTAGAGTGACAATTATCATGATTAATTGATATATTGTTAGAAAAGTGAATTCTAAGCTGTTTGAGCTTAGATTAGCTATGTCAAGTTATTTCAAAGGTTTGAACTAAATGGTCTCAAAATCTGGTTCATAATCAAAAATCCGTTTGTTGCATTAAATGATTTTTATCACACATGTAAAGAGGAGTTGAGAAATATTTTTGTATTTCTCAGAACAATGATTTTTTTATGACAAACACTAAAATTAACTCTAGTCTCCAGAAAAATACCGGAGTGTTATGATAAACGATTCAGATGGTTTTGAAACTTTAACTTCTTAAAATCATGAGTTACCTTTAAACCGGTTACTGGTCGATGATTAATTCGAATCAGGGGTGTGAAATTCTCACTGTTCTGCTGTATCAGTCCTGTGATTATACCATCCGTTTTTATTTTTCATTCAATCTAGGAATAAAATTAATATCTAGAAAAATAATTTTAATGCCCTTTAAGAGGGCCCCAAGTGATTATTATTATTAATCAAAAAGGTAGGTCATGTCATCAGTTTCACTTTCAGTTTCAAGCATTCAGCATGCTGACATGAGTGAAAATCTGTGTATTATGCAATAAGGTTAACTGCTGTGATATCCGAGTCACATTACAGTGTAGTAATAATGCACATGTCTAAAGCACTCTATAATCAAATGGCAAAGATTTTCCAACATGGCAGCCTGACTGGTCATAAAATTGTGTAAACTACTGAAGTAAATGTGTAGCAGGGTAATGCTACAATGTTATTCCCCTAAGGCACTGTGTTTTCTTAAATCAAAGGGAGATATATACAAAAAGTATTTCCTTTCAGTTGTAGCATTGCTTTTGAATCTTATCTACACAAAATACAGATTAGTGTAGAAGCTTTTTTTTTCTCAAATAGAATTTAGCTTCTAAATAACTGCACTGATTTTCTACACAGCTTCAATTGTTTTCTGGCTAAGAAGTTAGACAGTTTTTTTTTAATTTAATAGAAACGAAGGTATGATCTGCATCAGTCATTTCTGTTGCCAATTAAAGGATTTGTTGATAATAAATGCTTTTCCCAAAAGTCAAACGAGCTAAATAATAAAATAGCATTTCTTCCTTCACAATTTTCTTTGGTATTTTCATTATGAAACGATATATAAATACATGCACCAAGGTTATTATATCTCCTGCTGGGTAATCCAAACAAAAAAGCATCAAAGACATCCATGCTCTAAATCCAGAAGACACGTACAATCTTGCGATCACACAAGGCCACAGCCTGGCACATTGTACACAGTGACTTATGGCTCTACAATAAACCATCCTTTAAATGGAGGAATTTCAAACAGACAGGCAGGGGACGTATGATAGATTAGTTGTGTCAGGTTTTATATCAGCCATTTAAGTTGTCACCCTCCACTGCAAACAGCCTGGAAGGCAGGCAAACCTCAGCAGATTTCTGCACTGTGAGGATTCCTTCGTCCTCGTCTGCTGCAGCAGAGCCGGTGAATATGACTGAGAGTTTGTAGAAGTATGACAAAGGGAAAATCTCCTGAATGGACTGCACATTGTGGACAATACATCATAAGCCTCCACAGACACAATGCCCCTTCCATTGTATTCCCATGTATTTGTCTTTCTGCTACTTGATATTTGTCCATATCAGCCACCCTTAATAAACCTATTCAGCATTTCATGTCATGTCTCATTTGCGCATCCCCTCTGTCAGCCCACCCAGGTGCATCCCTTGCCACTCCGATGGTATTTTTTCATATCACGGGTTATCAAATCCAAATTCCAATGATGGATAAATCTGCCTGAGCTGATGCGCTGGAGTGTGGCCTGCTGCCATCAATCAACATGTTGCCAGGTGATTTTGTTCCGCTGGGATGTATGACATTATGAGGTCCATTTAGAGCCCCAGCTGAGTCACAATGGCTCCAATCAGTCAAAGTCAATTTTTGGCAGTGGTCGGCTTTTTCTAATCACTGCTCTGCTACAACACCAATGTTTATTCCTTTTGATGTCTTGCATGCACGCCCTCGCTGAAGAGAAGAGCCATTTCCGCCCCGTTCCCTCTTGGGATGTGCTGTCCACTTCCCAAACACGGCATTTGGATAGTGAAGTTGAATTTTACAAACAGCATTGCCACATTCAGTGATTTTCTTTTTAAAATGCCCTGTGATGAAACAGAAGTGGAGTAAGATTGAGAAACTAAATACTGATGATTTTTACTATTATTTGTAGTAAGAAGCAGCATTTGAGGTTTTCTGACAAACATAAAGATCCAATCAAACAGCGCAGTAATGTTCAGTTTATTGTTCAAATCACTACAGAAGTTTGATATCTAAGGAAACCCAGCTGGCTACATTGAATCACTGACTTGGAGTCACTCCAGTGGGATGAGTGTGTAGTGTGAAAGAAATCTTATTTGCATCTAGTCCTTAAAGGTCTATGGGCTACACAAAATATGTTCACAATTTTTGCACAGTCATCTTAGACAATGAAATGTCTGGCCAGTTCTGCCTGTTTTGAGCTCCTTTCAGAATGAGATGTTTTGGCGCCTCTTGTCATTTTAAATCCAAATAAGTTGCTACTAGCCACACCCTGCTCAAGTCACCGTTTACACTTAAAATAGCCACAAACAAATGCACAATTATACAACTCTACATCTTTGAAAAACATTTGTAAAGTCTCCTGCACAACCAATAAGAATGTAGCAAGTGGTTTCTGTACAGTAAGTCAGCAACAAAACACTTGTCTTTTCCAGCAGCCATTGTACAGTCTACATACTGTGACAAAAACAGTTGACCAATCATATTGGAGCTCCGGTTGGGTTGCTAGGTGACGGCTCAGCGCCCATTGATTGTGACTTAACAAGGGGGTTCTTGAAACGGCTGGTATTCCAGAGACCATAGAACATTAAATTATTGCCAAAGAAGGGCGGTATACCATTTTAGGGTTTACAGCATCTACCTCTTTAATATGGAAATTTCTCTTTGAGTTCAAAAAACCAGTACTGAGCAGAGTGATTTCTATTTGCAAAGACATATCACCATTTAAAAGTGGCCACAATGAAAAAAACAGAAGTTATTACACGGGGTTACATTTAAAAACTGATCGCAGCAAGATGACCCTTAAAAGTCAATTATCAGATGACCATTCATAAGAAACTGTGCCATTTTCGGCTAACCAGAAACACTTTAGTGCTAATTCAGCTGTATTATTACTCTCCTTTTGCTCTGAGCATGTCTGAACAGAAACATTTAAAATTCAAAGTTGGATTAATCAAACATTTTGTGCTGATTATTTCATTCTTTGTCTTCTGTGACGCTAATGACAAAAATAAGGCTTTTGGTTAATGGATAATTGCATTGTGTTTTCACACTCTTTACAAAACCCTGTCAACAATAAGCTATCAGTAATGCAATCCGCCACACTTTTTTCTTTCAAACAATTGCACTGATGTTTAAATTTATTATATATTTATGTTTTTGCTACCTGATTAAAGACAAAGACTTCTGGCAAGCAGGGGAGACTTTAGATGACAACATCGGCCCTGTTTAACTCTGGAGTGAAATCAGTGAGTGAAAAGCTCTAATTAAATAGTTGTGTAAAATTGATGAAGCTTCTCAGTTGTTTTCTAGCCTGTCAGCCCCAGAACAAAAAATCTTCTCCATTAATTCACTGCAAAAGCTTAAAATGTGTAAAAAGACGGATGGATGGATGGACTTAAGAAACTAGACTAATATTTTCCTCATTCTCTCGTTCCTTTTTTCATACTTTAATCAAATCCCAGATGTTTCCAAACTGCACCGGAACCCTGTCAAATATTAACACATCTGGTTCACATAACATGAGATTTTACATTTAACTGCATCCAATCTTTCAACCAGTAAGACTTAAAGGTGAGCCTTTTCTGTTGAACTCACTTTCATTTGATTCTACAATACCCTTGATTTCATAAAAACTACTTGAAACGCCTCAGAAACCGACAAGGCTAGACTTGAAAGGCCACAACTGAAATTGCTTGATTGCCTGCACTGGCACACAGTAACCTTCAGCAACATGTCCACAAAAGAAAATGGGTTATTTATGACCCTTGCTTTCTGCACAATGAACGGCGCGCACACTGTGAGCCAATGAATCTCAGGGAAGATAAACTCCAGCATTTCACACATAACAAAATCACTGTCCCTTTGATTAAATTAGGGATCTTAAGTTGTGTGTTAGAGACACTTAGTCATCCACTTGATTGCATTTTACTTGAGAGCTTTAGTAAATGAAGCCATTTTGTGAGAGTGAGAAGCACAGACACAGTGGTTTTGGTGAGGCTTTGTTGGATGCGGTATATAGGGGGATGGAGAAGAGGGAGGAAAGTGAAGAGAGGTGGAAAGAGATGGAAATTTTCTCCAGTGAGAAAAGATAAGACTTAAGTGGGAATGAAAAATTGAGTCTAGCCTGTGTCGTAAATGAGTTAGACACAGTATAACCAAAGCACATTATGTGCTGCTGAGTTCACTGCTCTTGGAAATTGCAGTTTATTATGGCAGATAGATGCAGTTTTGTCACTATGTGCTGAACATTTTTGTTTTCACTGAACATTATGAAGGAAAAGATAGTCAAGAATACATCTAATTACATTAATCTGTTAAGATAAGAAAAGTCTATAATCGTTTTTTCTTGCATATTGCATTTGATTTTGTTCTACTATCAGTTGTAATTGCTCCTCCCTAAATGGCAGTAAACGCAATTAAGCATCCGTTTCTGCCCCACAGCATGTTCAACCAGCCGTCACAGGGAAGCGTGCAACAGACACGCTAAATGCAAAAATAAAACATGTTTAGAAAGTTTGGAGAAACTAAAGCACATCTCGCAATGGCGAATCTGCACGCAGCGATTTCTTGACTCATGCCAAGAGTAGTTTGCCATTTATTTATTGTTGCTTTCTGAACCACCCAAATAATCTAGTGTTCAATTTGCATTTAGATTTTAAAACATGACATCTTTTGTTGTTATTTTGACTCATTTAAAAGTGAATGTGTTGGCATTCATTTATTTATGGTTGCCACTAGCAGTCACTAGGTTTAGCCAAAGAAAAAATAGATTTTTTTTTTTGCTTTGTTTTTTTCTGAAGACGTATACCTGCTGAAACATGCAACAGTTTTGTGGAAAATGCCAAGTATTGCCGAACTCTTGCAAAAGGTAAATGTAGTCTTCCACTCAATTTGTTGCAAAGAGAAGCAGCAGCCGTGTCTCTGAGCTGCTTGCACATAAGCACAGATTCCCCTGTGGTTCGACTGGAGGTTGTGCACCGAGTTAGAAAAAATGTTTGAGACGTTCCGTCTCATTTAACGTTCTCACTGACCGATTTTTTAAATTTGCAAGATTTAATGAAACATGAGAGGGTGTGCACATTTGTACCTATTAAAAAAAATCAGACCATGTAGAGATGTCACAGCACATATTCATACTGAATCACAGTTGCACATAAATCAATCCCAGTTGCATGGAATAGGGAATGCACCTGTGATGTAACACCATAGTGCATTTCTCCACTGGTAGTTACACTATCACTCACTGCGGTGTGTGTGGGAGCACAGCACAGAGGGACAAAAGCTCACAAAAATGTAAAATAAAGAGGCTGCACAGATTACAATGTGTTTTTCGTCTTTCTTGGAAAATAAACTTCTTACCAGGATGCCTACTAAGCTGTGTGCTAATTATTTGCATTATATTTTACAAAGATAAACACATGGTAACTCATTAAGAAACAACAAATGAGCGTAATAACAGGTTTGTAACAAGAGAAGTGTCGCTAGGTACATTGAAAACAGTAACTTTAAAAACAAAATGTTTAAATCAAGAGAAATAAAAACAATGTATATTTATTTTCACATTGTTTTTTATCTCCACTAAAATTTTAATTTAAAAAATGTCAAGGTGTTTGGAGGTATTTTTAAATTACACTTTGCTAACATTTAAACCATAAACCGAAAAGTTTAAATCATTTTGGAAATGTTTTAATACAAATAAACCAAAATACGAGTTGTTCCTAAATGCACCATGGGTATAAACACACAAAGCACACCTGGCAGAGAAACACTTCTTGACGTACATAATCCTCTCGAAACAGGATGTGATCTTTGGATATATGCTTCATTTAGTTTAGTAGGAATTCACCAGCACAAAAATCCTGCCTTGATGTCCAGTTCTTCTTCTTACATCAGAGCACAATCACTTGAAAGGATTGTTTCTTTTCCGTTTCTGCAAAGATTACAGCTAACATCTGTTTCTTTTTTCCTGCTATGATGAACTGGCTGAACTGTAATTGCTACATCTCCAACATCAGAATGTTTGATGTTTAATATCTACAGTGTTTTGATTATGTTTAAACGGTAACAGCTTTTATTCATGTCTGAAGCAGCCACTTACTCTTCGTTAGCTCCAGCGACAGTGAATCATGAACAAACTGTGTCTCTTAAGTGTTGTTTTCAAGACGTCTTTTATGACATATACTTTATACTCGTACGCAGTGGCTCGCATTTGCAATCCTTCGTGATTTTAAATGTCACCAAGCATTAAAATCCAACTGGTTTATGTAAAGAAGCAGATAATTACAACCAGACTTCGGCTGTTACACCACCCACTTGCGTTTTTAAGGCTTAAACAATCAACATAGCAAAGATAATACCAAGCTTAAAGAGAAGTAGGCAGATTTCAGAGCATTAAGCAAGGACAACCAGCTGTTTTCCACTGCTACTCCGTTATAAGCTCCATTTAGCATCAGGGAGCCCTTTAATGTTCATCACATCTGACAGCATTGTCAGTGTGCTTATTTAGTTTGAATTAATTTTCAAGCTTGTTATGTTGAATGCGAAAATTTATTTGAAACGCAAACTGACATAGCAGGCTATAATTAATAGTGTCATTCATTTGGCTAAAAAGTGTCATGTTGACTTTTTTTCGCTAATTGTTGATCATGAGATAAAAGCAACACGGCGATTAAAAAGAACCCCTCAGCTTGAAGCTGAAAAAGCCATAAAATTGAGTCTGAAGGGATTTATCATCTTCTGCTCAGTCTTCATTAGCCTGTCAGTCGTTCTTGTCTAGACTGAAATTCCTCCTTGTGGAGCTTTGAGACCGGGCCGCTGCCAAATCACAGGGAAACCCACTGGAGCGCACATAACTAGCTCAACTACACACACACACACTCTACTGTATTACAAATCTTCTTGTTTCCAACCTGAAAACTCTCGAATTTCATCAGAGTGTGAACAATATTGTGAGTGCAGAAGTCTCAAGTGACCATTTTGGTCCTCTCCAAAGTCAATTTCTTCTTTATATATCAACTATTGACTCTCAGAATTTCCTCTCCTGCTCTATAAACAATGAAATGAAATGAAATGAAATGAAGCTGTTAACTGTAGAAGGGAGTTATCTTTCTGTTTACTTAGCTTTTTTTGTGTCTGTGTGGTGCAGGTTAATTAGTTTGAGCGAAAGGAGTGTAAGTTGTGCACAACATCCCAAATTTTCTTCTGAATTCTTGTGCTGCATATCATCTAAATAGTTTTAAGATATGCCAGTGCTACTTTCCCATGCATCTGATGCTATAACAAACTTAGTTTGATCTCCAGCTAAGTGCAGGTTGGCACAGATTATTCTGGACATGTTGAGACATTTTGCAACATCAGCATTTCTGTTAAATTTCTGATCAGTCAGTAGTTTTCCAGCCTCCTTCTTCTTCTTCTTCTTCTTCTTCTTCTTCTTCTTCTTCTCCTCCTCCTCCTCCTCCTCCTCCTCCTCCTCCTCCTCTTCAGGAAACACTCTCCTGCATGTTCTAGGTGGCTCCCTGACCCCACACACCTGACTTAAATAAATGGGTGATTAACAGGCTTCTGCTGCACTGTGTGGAGGTAATTTGATTCAGGTGTGCTGGAGCAGAGAAACATCTAAAACATGAAGAACGGTGGGCTCTGAGGACTAGGATCCATGCAAACCAATTTTTAAAAGTATGTTGTGATGATCAACTAATAAAAATCTAATAAGCAAGGGTCAGCTGCAAGTTAGGGTTGTCCTAAAGAAACTCAGTTTGGAACAAAATATCTCTGTTTTTCCAAGAAAAAGCGATAAGAGTGACTGCAAGCCTTTTTTCTTGTTTTTCCAATAAATGAATAATCTTAAATGGTTCAGGTCGGTATTGCGGACATAAAATCTCGACCAGGACATCGATTTATTAAGTTCAGGTGCAAATTGAGATTTATAAAATTCAATATTTCCTAAAATTGGAATGATTAAACAAACTTTGTGAAAGTCTGCGACTCGTTTCCAGCTCCATCTGCCTGCTTGATTGTTGCTCCACTTCCATCCTTTTCAGTTTTTTCTTCCTGCTGTTGATATTCCTCCACTCAGATAACAGCTGGTGTTTGCTGCTTGCAGCTGTGGGTAACGTTAGCAGGCAAAAGTAATATCTCTTCCTCCTGTCTTTTTTTTTTCCTGCGAAAAATGACAGATGTTCATGAATACATTTAAGTCATTTGATTCCATGTTTTATACGGCTGAAAGAGCTTCAATTAAAGCTGTGAACTGTCTGCCACATGCATGTCTGACAGCGGAAGGGGCACGCCAGGCTTCACAACGATTAAAAATCAGCTGACGTCCAGCTGAATTTCAATCAGAGCTGTAACTGGATTAAATTCTCTTCTTTTCCCGGTGGCTCCTCTAAAAGCACGTCAAGATAGGGAATCATTAACTGAATTAAAGTAGACAAAGCCAGGTGGAGGCAAGTGGGCTCATTGAGATCAATAAATGAAACAGACACGTGTGTTTTTATTTTTATTTTGAAGTCGTTGGCTCAAATCCTCCCAGTTCTTTGCGCTTGGTGAGTCCGGGTCATTTAAGGGAGTAATCTGACTTGCTTTGAGACACAGTTTAGTTTATTTTTATTGTAAAAGTATTGGTTTTACTCCTTTTTGCTTTGGGTCTCATTAGTAACTTAAATTGCAAATAAGGTTTACATTTTGAAATGCTCCCGTAGATCAAACACCTGTTTTTTTTGTTTGTTTGTTTTTAATTTATTAAACTTCGAGACCAAAATTTTTTTTGTTTTTTTTTTACAAGAGTAAATAAATAAAAAAAAATCACTTAAAATAAAACAGCAATTAAAGTGCAATTTGTTAGAAATAGTAATTTTGAAGAAAAGAGTGCAGCTGTGGAGATAAAATAAAGATAAAGAGCAACAACTATAAAAACAACTATAAAGTACAATTAAACGTTTATTAAAAGTTGCAGTTTTTGTCTTCTGTTGTCTCTCTACCAAATCAGAAGATTTTTTTTTTTTAAATTTTAAGATTCTTTCTTTTACTTGGATTTAATTGTTGTTCTGAAACAACCTCCTACAGTAGATCTATGAGAACAGTAATGAGCTTCTTCTTTAAACCAAAGGCAAGTAAATAACAGAGAAACCAGTCTGAATAAGTCCTAGTGAACCTAATATTACAAGGCTGGAATACATTGCAAGAGGCTGCAACATAAAAGCAGCAGCTGAGGCGGCATAAAAACACTCTACACATCATCTATGATTTAAGACATGATAAAAAGCAGATTGAAACTAGAAGTGCATAATTAATATTTATGATTTTTTTTTCTTTTTAATTTACTTATTTTCTTATTTATTGAGTCATTTGTTTATGTTCTTTGAAACTGATGATTATAAGAAATTCACTCCCCTGAGCTGAAGAAGAAAGATGTTCTGAACTCAAGATGATTTATTTTTTGGTAAAAATGTAAAAACAGCACCTCATAAATTACATTCATGATCATGTCTTGTTCATTTAAAAACAACAACAGAAGCTTAGGATTTCAGTTTTTTCTGTTACAAATGTGTGTAAAACTTTGCTGGTATTCTGCCAATGTCTAAAAAACACAATTTCACAATTGCAGTATTGCCATTAAATAAGAGATGTAATTAAAGTCTCAGGTGCGCCATCATCCTCCTACCACTTCCTGTCATCTTCTCCATCTTTTACGGCAGTAATAACATCCGTTTGTTGATCACATGACTAGAGTGATGCGAAAAGTGTTTACATTGCAGTTTTGTGAAACACACTAATTTCAATACGGCCAAAGCATTTTATCCAAAAACAAATTTTCCAAATTGCTGTTTCCATTAAGCAAATTTATTTTTGTAATTTAGATTTGTGCATTTATGTGGTAAATGGAAATGCAGCCACTGTGAAAAGCAATCGTAGATTGATAAGTCTGACTTGAGCTTTAGATAACAGCAGCTTTTAAAAGTATTTGCACTCTTTGAATTTGGGATCTTAAGAGACAAACCAACACAAAGTAAGTTGTAATTGCAGAGAGAAAAGAAAGATACAAGATTTTTTTAAAAACTCTTTTCCAAAAAAAAAAAAAACAGAAAAGTTTAGCATTTGTATTTTACCTACTAAGTAGAAACCATCCAGTCATTTGGTTGATGAAATTCAGACACTGCAGGTTTTCCTCTAATTGATCCATTGCCCTGACCTCTTGTTTTCTTATATTTTTTTTATGAATGATATATTTTATTCAACTGAGAAGGTTGTAAACAACTGCAGAAAAGTTTGAAGAAGTCAAATATTTTATGTTTTTCAGGAACCAGAAGTGGTACTTTGGTCTTCCAGACTGATAAAAACTGCTAACGCATTCTTTCTCCCTTAAATCTCTTTCTCCCGCCACATCCACTCCATGCACATAAGTCCCATCATGCAAGCTTTCCATTGATCTATACCAGAAGAGGAGCTGAGGTTCTTCAGTGGCCCTGATCCTGTGGTTCTTTTTAGCTTCCTGTGTGCTTTTATCCCAGAGGGATCCTTTGTTCTCAGCTTACAGAGTTGATCCTCTCTGTTACGTTATGTTCAAAGGCTTTTGTTTTGGTAGAGCGCATTTGATAAAATCAGATTTCCAGTTCTCCGTTTTACTGATCGCTGTGTCTGTGTCATACTCGATTAAATATGATTGCCTTTCTTTCCCGTTGCTTTATTTGTCTCGTATCTTTTTAGCTGCAAAAAGGGGGTTTTGTATCAAAATGCCCAAGCAAGGCAGTTTAGCAACATTTAGTTGTTGCTAAAAATTGCCATAAAAAAAACAAAGAGAGAATATGTAGCTTTAAAAACAGATAGCAAAATGACTGTCTTGTGTGGACACAATCCAAATGGATTTTTATCCATTTTGCCTAAGCTGCTTGCATTTCTGCCTACTTTGTTTTTTTGATTTCATGTGAAATTACATGGGACATTTAATGAGATTATAATTCAATGAACTAAAAAGTAAATAAACATGTATAGAGTTTCTCAGGGCCAACTGTACTTCAGTTTTTAGATATTTTTCTGTTCCGGCACACCTACATCAAATGATTGCAGTAACCCCTGAATATGTGACAAAGTGCTACAGAAGCCTGTTAAGGACCCATTTATCTAATAAAGGGAAACGCCTAAAACATGCAGGACAGCGAGTCCTAAAGACCAGGATTGAAAACCACTGACTTTGATTATAAATTTGACAGAGATGCTGATGTTGCAAAAGGTTTCTACATGCCCGTGACAATCTGTGCCAACCTGGATTAGCTGGAGATCAAATTACCTTTGCTGCAGCATCAGATGTGTAGGAAGGCAGCACAGGGGTGTCTTCAATGTCATTTAAATGGGATATGGTACACGAGTTCAGAGAAATTTTTTGAGACATTGTGCAAAAGTTGCAGGCCTGTAGCTAAAACAAATTAACCTAAACCACAGATATACAAGCCACGTATAAAGAAAAACGACCCCAGTTCTGTAACCGTAGCTCAAAATGGCTGAATCAACTCCTCAGTGTGCAGTAAAGTTCTCCAGAGTCCTGCTAATGATCTCATTATTTGACTCAGGAGTGCTGAAGCAGAGACCTTGAAGACCCCCTGCTCTAAAGCATCGACTGGTATCGCCGTTTTCCAGTTAACTTTAAGTTGCCTTCTTGGGGATTGTTTCCAACACACCTAACACACCTAATTTTTGTAAACTCAGTTTTTCAGAATACTGCGTCTAACGCCACCAAAGACGTTGGTGGGCTTACCACTTATAACACAAACATTGTCACAGTCATTGAGAACATGCTAAATATAACTAGGCATCTCAGGAAGTTTTGACATTTGAAAATTAAATGTTGGACATAGTCTCTGTTAATGGGAAGGACAAAAACATGCCAAGATGCTGAAATCTTAGCATTATGTTGTGAATTTTATTTTTTGTTATCTTTTTGAAAACTGTCTGGGATCGCTCCAAGATGTTTGTGCCTGCATGCAACAAACACTGACAACACCGTTTACGGTGAAGAAGAAAAAACACACATTCCCAAGTTGTAAAGTACTAAAATGTGAAAAAAATCTTTAGGGGTTTTCCGATATATGCTCACATAATATCTTAGTTTTCAGCACAATTAGTCCTCTCTGTTCATGCTTGTCTATTGGATGACTTCTCCCGTGAATGCAAATGCAATGTGAAGTTTCCTCTTGAGATCCTCCACTTCCAGTAACCTTGTGTGGTCTCCTGGGAGGACCAAGACAAAGACTTCAGCATAAAAAGACTGGAGAAAAAACACCAAACCGCAGCACAAATCCAAAATAAACAAGACACAGCTGGCCAGGTGAGCGAAGCTGAGCCTGGTCCACTGGCTCCTGCATTTTAGAATTCCCTCATTCATCTCTGGGAAAAGCTAACTCAACACTTCTGTGTAACACAATTACCAGTGAAAATCAAAAATACACCTGTATTGTTTAAAACTTTTAACTTTTTTAAAAACATGTTTTGCTTTAATTGAATATATTTCTTTTATTATCCTCAGCTGGTAAGAATCACGTATCTTTATTTAGAGTAATGCTTCATTGTTTCATTGTTGTGACTCAACATGGAGAATAAATGACTCATTTCTTAAATTTTTTCATGAGTTTAAAGAGCAGTCAATGCAGTGCAACAATAAGAGCTTTATTAAAAAGTCATGCTGACAGGGGGTGTTGTTATTATAGAACAATAATTGGAAAAACAATGGATACATCCCACTGAAGGCTTGCAGGGGGAGAAGATTTCATTAAAACTAACTCAGACAACCATTTAATATTAATAACTCTTGCCTCCCACTTCCTCCTGGTTTTGTTTCTTCCGAAAAAGAAACAACAACAAGCCTTTTCAATCCCAGAAAGTAGACACATGATAGACATTGCCTCTGACAAAGGACTGTTCTCGTCTTTTGTGCACTTGTAGTCTTCGTTTTCTTAGTTGCACCTTGCTAGCAACACTATCTTAGTTTGCCTTTAAAGCTGTCTTAATTCTTTGAGAAATAGACTCAGCAAGATATTGGAAACATTTCTCAAGATTTTAGTTCATATTGACATGATAGTTGTAAACACTTTTGGCTGGACAACCAAAAGAGACAAAAGAGTTTAATAATATCAGTGCTGTGGGGAAATGAACAAATAGCATCTGGATAGCCTACCTTAGCAAAACTATTGTGATAAATTATTTTCATATTCAGTCTTGAAAACATGCAGGAAAGATGCCAACAGGTGAACAAAATGTGTACCAAAACATTTCAGTACCTTTACACTTCAGGTGTAACAATATGCATAATATTTGGAAACTAGGAATGCACAATTAAAAAAAAAAAAAACTTTACCAAACCATAAATGTATTTTAAAGAATAAAGTTTTTTTGAGTCACTTTTATTTGTAGACTGATCTCTAACAGAGAAAGATATATTTTTGTTCTCCAAAGAAATAAAGTAAAATCAATTTTATTTAATACTAGTGTGCTGCACTAGAACTTATAAAACTTAAATGTTTTACTTTCAGCTAGATTTTCTTGGAGAATCGTGCTATTTCATAACTGTATTTGTAATACTACAAGGTCTTGTGACATCATGCTGCAATAAGTCTGAGGAGTAAAAAGGGAGAAGAGAATTACAGAGTTTACAGTTTTTCTAACAATGGAAAGTTGTAAGCCATAAGTACAGCTGCGAACAAGGATATTTTTGATGGCGCTTTTTATAAACAAAGGATTGGTAAATAAGATTAGTTTTCCACTCAGTGTTTTCCTACAACCTATTGACCTTCTTAGCGATGCATTGAAAAGACTTAATATATTTTTTACAGGGTCAGCAGTGATGACACTGCCAGCTGAAATTAAAAATTTAAGAGCAAGTGTATTTGAAGCTGCTCTGGTAGTGGCACTGGCTCCATGTCATATCCCCCAACATTATATTAAATTAACATAAAAACCTCTTAACTTTTCAAAGCCGCAACGTGACCAGAAATGGCAAACAAATGTGAGGCAGGTAAGGGGAAGTTAACTTCAGTCACTCTGGTGTGTCCACTTGGATTTTATGCAAGAGATTTTGACCATAAAAGCTACATGATGGAAAATGTAATTGGTTTTGAACCTTTAATCTACTAAAACAATAATAACGTTAAGTAACCCATGCCTGATATGCCTAACAATAAAGCCTGAAAGTGGGCAAACAGCCTAAAGAGATGCGTGATGAAGCTGGTTTAGGTGTGGTTCTGTCTTTATGTTAGAATTAGAAACATGCTCAAATTGAAGTTGACCATATTTTGCCCCTGCAATCGTGTTGTGCAAAACAGCTTCCTGTTTTCTTTTCAAACAGAAAGAGAAACTATTAAAAATATAAAACTGCTCCACTCAAGGAGATGAGCCGCAAAGGGAGATTCACAAAATGTTATCTGTTGTCTGAGAAGATTGGGCACTATTGATTAAAACATTGAAAAACTAATCCATAGTCTTCATCCAAAAACTGCAAGTAATTATTGCTTGCGCACATAAAAGTGAGAAAAATGTGTATTTTTTTTTAACGCTAACACATAAAAGCTTAAGAAAAATCTTAACATGAAATAAAAGTTGGCATGAAAACGACATGGCAATCCACATGGCGAATGCTGAGATCAGCGGGGAGGTTTAGTCATTAGTTTTCATTTCCTCTCTAATGTTAAGATGTCCCTTTATTAAAACAGCAGCAGGAAGAGATGAAGAATTGAAAGAGATTTACCTGGAGGCTTTCAAAGACAGTGATGATGTGAGGTCTCTAAGAAGGAAGCATGTTTTTATGTTGGTAGCAAACGCTGAACTTGATTAGGTTATCTTCTTCCAGCAGGAATGACAACCCGGAAATCAATAGCAGCACTGTAGCCAATTTCTGTGAGTGACACGGAGAGACAGCTGACAAGTGAATAAAAATTAGGCGTTTAAAAAAAAAAAAGGATGAGGCTGATGTTTCACTGCAATATGCATGGCCTGTGGTGTAGCATTGCTATCCATGTCAGAGAGCAAATGTAGCTTGAAATGGCATAAATATTGTATGTGCACAGGAAAATAAACACAGCAAGTACACATACAAAGAACAGCTTTTATTCATTGGAGACTATTTTTCACTTTATAAAAGGGAGGCAAAGAAACGCCTGGAGGCAGACAATGAGCACAATCTGTGCTCTCTCTTTCTTAGTGCTTCTCTGTCCTCACACCTGAGGCAAAAAATATCGACCGGTGTCCAATTTCATTTTGTGAATCACCGTACAGCTGTGCGATTCCTGGGGTGGACGCCCGTCTGGTGTTCAGGAATCCAACAATGCTGCCGCGAACCAAAGAGCGGCTGGGCTCCGCGTCTGCATTGTGTGTTGATGGTTAACAGCCTGGTGATGAAATGCAGACTGAAAGGAAAGGCTGGAGGCAGAACAGATCCGATATTAAAGCTGTTGCACTGGTTATTGAGTTTGCCTGGTTTCATATTTCTCCTCGTTATGGCAGATTTACCGTGGATTACAACATGTGGTTGAGGGACTTAACTTGGATTGGGGAGACAGGGAGGGCTTTGACGATCAGTAGGAGGCCACAGGCATTGTGCTGCACACTCCAAGAAATTTTCATCAAAATATAGCAAACTTCATTAATTTATCAGCTGAATAACATTTATAAAGCCACGTTTTCCGATTCTGCTTTTAAGAACCTTATTTTACATCTGGGTTTTTACAAATGAGGACATACTGCCAGTTTTAAAGTAAATTATATATATATATATATAAGATTGTTTTTTTGTACAGCACATTTTGTGTACAAGAAAATTCAAAGCACTTTACAAGATAAAACAAATTAAAGACAATGGAAAAAATACAATTTACTGTGTACAAAATGTACACCAAACATAATTCTTCCTAGAATACATAATGTAATATTTTCTAGTCATGTGGGTTTGCCATATTCCCATAAATATAGTCTCCATGTGTAGAACTGACATTGATAACTGAAATGATAATTTGAATACTAGATTCTCATTTGTTATCTTTAGATCAAATAGGAATCTAAGAGAAGTGCATTTTTGACTTGATATTGAACTGGTTGCTCATACTGTGCAGTTTCTTGTGATAACACCCTGAACACACAGGTTTTTGGAACCACATGTTGTTATCTAGGCACTTTGGCAGGCCTTCAAAAATGCAATGTGAAAGTAAAGCAACGTGAAAACTGTAGATTATCCTATTGCTTATAGGTTAAGATTGAAGTTTCTGAGGTTTTTTATGTCTAGTTCCTGTTTGTGCACAGTGTTCTTTTTAAATCCTTTCCTGCTTACTCCCATCTCTTAGTTTCTTTATCACCATTCGGTAATCCTTTTGTTATATTCTGTTTAATGATTGTATAGTTTTCTGGGTTTTTTTGGTGTTTTACATCATTACAGAGTCCCAGTGTTTCAGTCTTCAGATTCCCAAAACGTTGTTTGAGTTCTCACATTAGTCTCACCTGGTCCAATCACAGTTATCACATTTCCTCCCTCATAATATATTTATTCCCTTTGAAAGTTCCAGCTGTTGTCAAGATTTCCAGAGTTCTGCTTTGTGTTGCTGTACTCAGTTTCTGCTCTGATCTTTTTTTTTTTCAGTATTAAAATCCATTCTCACACGAACTTTGCCTCCTGCTTTGAATTTGTGTCTTTCATGAATAACAAAATTCTTCCATTGTTGTGAAAACTGGTAAAGTCAGACAGAAGCCAGCTAGGTCGACTTTCTGCTGCTGAAGTTTATTCTACATGCTGTTACATCATGGAGCGTAATTAGCTTTTGATGCACAACATTCCCATTTTGTTTTCATCTCTTTTTAAAAAAAAGAAATAACAGTGTCATACCTGCTGTGCTTTTAGACTTGAGGTCAGACTGAAATACTGAAACTATATCATGAGTTTATGGAAAATCTTTCAGCTGAAGGTTCTGAAACCAGAAGCATTCCTTCTCCATCACACCTGGATCAAATGACTGGCTCATTACCAGGTCTCTGCAGAGCTGAATGACATGATGATGAAGGAATTTTAGCCGTTAGATTCAGGTGTGTTGGCATGGAGATGCATCCTAAAGTTGCAGCAAAGCAGCTCTCCAGGGCTGGATTTGTCGCCTCAGCATTCACACATTTTCTCTATATGACTGACATAAGCTCTGGATCTTATTTGCTAAATTAGCTTTGAAGCAGTGCAAGAGTAAAGCTGCTGGTGGCTAAAAATAAAAACTGCCAACACTGGGACAATGCAGCTGGTCAAACGTATAAATCTGCTGTGTTGTGTTTCTTTTGGGATGGCTACATTGTTCTGAACAGATGTTTCCCCAATTAGATATTCCTGTTGACATTTCCAGTTCTCAGTTTAATTATAATAAGAGCTGGACAGGAAAGTTTAAATCTGAAGAAAGAATAATCCAAGATATCCCTTTAAATTCATGGGAAGTAGGATTGATATTTCAAACAGTTCCAAAGAAATGAAGTATTTGCTTTTAATTAGTTATACTGTAGACTTAAGTCGGCTTGATAAAGAACTATATGGGAACCTCACTCAGTCTGACATTTAAGTCTTGGATCGTAAGAAAAACAACGAGTTGAATCATTAACTATAACAGCCTCGCTCTTTATTCTCCCTGTGAAAACCAAGATCTGCTTAATTATATTTAAGAAGAAATTGACCATTTGGTTTCTATGTAAGCTGACACAATTTAGCAAAATTATTCTTCTTTTAATCAAATATAGGACTAATGTGGTGAACTAATGTAATGCAGTAATTCCAGTGATGATCTACTAATGAGACATGTCATTAGTAATGTAACAGTGAGCGGCTCAGGCCACTCAGACAGATTGTATTATAGCCACGGTTTGCACAGAGGTTGTATCTTTCTAATGCTGATAGGTCCGTATAGCACATTAGTATAATGTTGTTTACTTCATCACCACTATTATCACATCCGTATTAACTTAAGAGGTGTTTTGTATGGGTATTTTAATATACAACTCTGGAAAAAAATAAGAGCCCACTGCACTGAACCCCAGTGAAACCTTATGTAATTACTTACATTTATTTCTGAGCTCTTCCTGAGTTAAGACATTAGTATTCTTGTTTCTAAATTAATATAAACTTTACTTGAGGTCTGAAAGCAATGGTATATTTTTCATCATTTTGACCATTTCTCATTTTCTGCAAATAAATACTAAATTTCTGCTTGGAATTTCAGAGACATGCCGTCAGTAGCTCATAGAATAAAAGAAAAATGTTAATTTTACTTGAAAATATACCCATAAAAAGTAAAATCAGAAAAAAAATATATAGTGGTCTCTTAATTTTTTCCAGAGTTGTATATATGTTCAAAAATAATTGGTTAGATTAAGTTTTACAACATTTTGATGTGAGATTAGGTTCCCTTCATGTAAAAATAAAATAAAAAAAACCCATGTGGATTAAAATATTAATCGATGCAGATCAATGGGAGTAATTATATAATCTGGGATCAGATTTAAACTTTCAGCAACAGTTGTTGAGACGATGACAAAAGGGGAATAATTCACCTCATGGTGAAACGTAGGAGAACAAACCTGTGTTTCAAAAAGAAATTTAACTTGTACATTACCTCATGTTGGTTCAATCCACCTGATAAAGTGCTGTACAATCTCGTTTAGACATAAAAAAATCTTAATCTCCATCTAATCTACTCAGACAATGGAAAGCGATGTCCTTATGCCAGCGTTGATCACAATAATGTCATATTGCAAAAATTGTGCATTTTACAGTTATCCTGTTTTCATTTTTGTAAGAGTTTGGTTCAAATTTAGGACACAGTGTTAGAAAATGTCCAGTTTCATTTAAATGGATTTCTGCAAAATAATTCATGCTTTATTTTCTTTGAGTTCAGCAAACTAACATTCCCAAAATGAGATGATTTAATGGAATTGGACTGCGAATTTCCCACCATGCCCATTTTACAAGCGGCACATATGGCTTCATGATGAGCCAGTGTGTTGGTAAAGTTTTAAAGTGATGCACTCAGCCAAGACTACCTGCTGTAGTTAAGTAGCAAGTTAATCTCACTCTGCTCTGTCTGCACAGAGACCGAGAGACACTTAGTCTTCCTGAAGCAGCTACTGGTGGCTTTGCATTTTTTTCAGTGTCTATATATACTTGCGTTTCATTTGTGATCTGGCTGCTTGGAAAATGTCTCATAAATGCTAGAAATATTTGGGAATAAAAGGCATGATCTAACAGAAACATTAAACCAAGTTACAAAGATGCAGCATAAAGAAAAATGTCTGTTTTTGTACAATTAAGATCTTTGCTGTTGACTTTTTTAACCCTCCGTTCCGTCATCCATCCTTTCTTGTTCTCCTTGAGGCATTTCTCCCATTTGCATCTGGTGTCCCAGAGCCTGAACTCACTCACTTTGCTGCTGACCTGCTTTCCCCTCCACAATTATTTCTTCAATTACCTTTCACGTCCTGCTCTGCGTGAAGCCAGGTTTGCTTTGTTCGCCATCACATTCAAGTCTGTTTCCTCTGCCACTGTCTGTCTTTAATTTTGCTTGGGTTTGTCCCCTTTTGATATACGTTTTTCTGCCTTCCCTGTTTTATGTCATGCTTGGATGATTTGACTGAGCTGGAACGATTTTTTTTTCTTCAGAGGTTGATTATGTGTCGGGTCCGTTCCTGCTGCCTCGACTCGTATGCATGGCTTAATTGACATTTTGACATTTGGCGCACACGCTCACGTGTCAGTGATAAAAGTCATAAAGACTCAAATCCAATTAGCATCTGCAGCTTCATACTGTGATGACAGCAAGCTGGATTACTGTGACAGGCTAATCAAGGCATCAAGAAAGAAGACATTCCTTTTACTGTATAATTATTTTTTTCAAACAAATATTATGTATGACATATTTTAGTAAATGTTGATTAAAATTGCACAAAAAATTTCCATCAGTCTTGCAGATGGAGAGATTAATTCTTTGGAGGTATCCTGCTGCCCTTTGACCTAAAACACGTCCCTGATGTGTGAGCTAAAACTACTCATGAGTTCCACTGCTACATATTTTCGCCTGCTGTTGCATCTCTGCCCAGTCTGCTGCATTACTTAATGAGATGTTCAACAGAATCCAGAGATGTACCCAAAATAAGTTATTACCAAACCTATTCTGCAAATGGGCTGTTTATAAATTTACTTTATCTAAACATACACAGAAAATCCATAATAAGCAGCAGCTTTAGTTTCCAGACTTTGCATTTTTTTAATCAATATACAATACTTATGAAATATCACCAAACACGGTCAGACATAGGTTTATTCTACATAAATAACGCACAAACATTAAATCCAAACTGAGTGGCATGAAAAAAAAAAAAACTAGTCTCAACAATGAACTTGAATGCAAGCAATTTTTTATACATTTTATTCCATTACACACTTTGGTGTCTGAGAACATCTAGAGAAACAAAAGAGAACTTCAAGACACATTGAGCATCAACTTTGACCTCTGGCATCTGTTGTTCAGCCTGAAGGACATAATCAAACGCTCCACCAGGCTCCAGATGGTGGCGTTCTTCAACAGGGTCTCCGCATATTTCCACTTTGCCCCAGGATACCCATCAACCTGGAGGTCAGTGCAGTCAAAGGTGGGGAGGCGAGCAACGTTTGAGTCCCCCAGGATGACCCACCTTTTGGGGATGGTGAGGCTCCAGTCCTGCAGCTTGTTGGGGGTCGACAAATGACGTGTCGACCTCCGTCGGGCAGCTGGAGCCACTACAGGTGGTGGCGCTTCATCCGCGGTTCTGCCACTGGCTCATCGAGCAGGAGCCGGAGTCTGGCTGTTTCCTCAGCTGCCTCATCTCCAGAGTCCTTCCCATAGGGAGACCAGCCGGTCGGGACGTGGTCCATCATGGTGGCCACGGAGGTGACGGTCCCACCCTCCTGGCAAGCAGCAGAGGCAGGAAGAGCAGCAGGAGGAGGGTCGAATTGGGCAGGTGCACAGCAACGCAGTCCAGTGTCCCCTCCTGGTCCAGCCTTGGGCACCCCTATCTCGGTCAGAGTGGCATGCAGGGTCCAGTTCCCGCACCACTACTTACTCCTCCAGCAGGATCTTGGGCTGGAGCACCGTGGAGTCTTTCCGACGGCGACCCAGGTTCCGCCGAGCCCACTTGGTGGCGATGTCAAAGGTGGCCTCCCACGCCCCTAGCTGAAATCCCAATAAAAGTTCAATGTCCCAGGCCAAGAACACCTTGTGATGGTCCCTGAGGATCAGAAGGGTGGTGAATGTCCACTGCCTATCATTCCCACTGATAAGCTCAGCAGTGGATGCCGAGGGGGACGCAGGGACAATATCGCCTGACAGGCGTTTTGTCAGTCTTTGCAGAGAGAGCAGGTAGCGCTCAGTCTCATTGCTGCTTACGTTATTTAGGTGATGCAGCACCTTAATGACCCTGTGGATGATCCTGACCTTGGTGGGGAACGCTGGGCATCCTGCTGTGGTGGAGCAGGCCATTCCTGGCCCCCGCACAGGCTTTGGACCTCCGGTGCCTGGCGGTTCTGCAGCCTTGGGCGGATCTGCGGTGCCGGCTCCCACTCATTCCTGGCCCACCTAGAGGGCTCATGGGGCCCCCAGCCCCTCTCTCGCTGCTGTGACCATCTTGGCTGTTGGGCCAACCGGAAACAGTTCAAAGTCTTGAGTTCACGTGATCAACATATTTACATTTTTACAATATTTACAAAAGCAAAACAGTCTCACCTGAGTGAAGGTCTCATTTTTTAAAACTGAACAATGAACCATTTGCTATTTGGAGACAGATGTGTTGCGGAAGAGATGGATCTGACAAATTTATGCACATCAGACGAAGAGTGAGCACTTATACACTCACTGAGCCTGTCTTTAATGATACATAAATCAGAGTGTTTCTATGCTTTGGAGTGTTTCTATGCTTTGAAGATACAAAGTTGCACCAGGCTGTTTAGAGTTGGGACTCAATATGGGAGGAAATTTATCCTTAGGACAAAGAGAGGTCTACATATATATAGTTTTACCCTTTTTATAAAGAAGCGGACAAATATGCAGCATATTGCAAGAAATACCCTCAGGATTCTGTCAAGCTTCATCCCATGACAGCAAAACCTTTGCTCCTCTGTCAACACTACAGCGGCCAGAAAGGTCTAAATGTTCCACAACGGTGCTGGATACATTATTCTTCTCTGCATTCTTCTCTGGGACACTGGGAACCTAAAGCAGCAGCACAAAAGTACAGCTTGTGATACATCATGATTCAAACTGTCTGACCATGTTACACAGAAGCACTATGCTCGGTTTAGGCTCTTTGGAGCCTTGTTCAAACAAAAGTACCAAAGAGAATTAGGATTAGGACGGATATTCAGCAATGGCCCGGGGTGTTTTAGAGGGAAATCTAGCTCTTCGCCTGTCTTAGCTGTTTAGTTGTACAATTGCCATACCTGTCAGTGCTGCTACTGGAACCAGGAAACTCATTGCTCCAGGTAACAAAGGTGAATCCACCCTCCCTTTATATCAAAGTGTGGCTGTTTGTCAGACTAATCAGTGCATTGTAGGAAAGCATTGAGCGAGAGAACATGTAGAAACCACTGCAAAACCCTAATGCATTTATTCACCTTATTGTCTAATGGAGTGAGACACCGGTTTGCAGTGTGGTGCTGAATCGCTAAAAGCTGCAGCAAACTCTCCAGAGGTGCCGGGAAGCCTTGGGTAATGCTGCAAGAGCCCATTATATCTACATACACTCCAACACACACTCACTGCACCAGAACCTGCTCCCATTACTTTATTGTAGCTCATGTTTACAACATGCTTTTCAGATACAATGCTGCATTTTACCTGCTAGCTTTTAGGGACTAAACTTGTTTTGGAAAAATAAAAAGCCCTGACTTACTACCCTGCTGTGTCTACAATCCAGAGCAATATTTCTGTTTTAACATTTTGCTATTTTAAGAAAGTATCCACAACTTGCAATAGATTGCAAGTTGTGGAAGTTGCTTATTGTTTTTCTCAGGTGAACTTCAAGGCGTTTTATCTGAAAACACAAATTATTGTGCACTGAAAAAGTGTTGCTATCCTTCCATATTTGTCTCACTCAAATGCTTCCACATCATCAAACCCATTTTAATATTAAAGATAATCTGAGTGGATACAAACAGCAGTTCTCAAATTATGATGGTTTGATAAGAGAAAAGACATCTTTATGTCAAAAAGGAATTGGTGCCGTTTGCGTATCGAGCAATGCAACAATTTGACATTTTAAGTATTTTATATCACCACGGCAGAATTTGGATCCATTTTTTTCTTATAGTATATTTTTTCCATCAGATTGGAGGGTCTTTGAGCATAAAACTGCATGTTTAAGGTCATGCTTACAGTATTGCAATCAGATTTAAGCTCAGACTTTAACTAGGCCCCTTCAAAACCTTCATTTTATTAAAGTATAGCCTTTCAGAGGTGAACTGCTGTTGTCCTGCAAAAACCAAAAATACACTCAATGTCAAGAGATTCTGCTGCAGGATTTTGAGCCTGAGAGCAAAGTTCATGGTCAGTTTGTGACAAGCTGTGCAGTTCCTGAAGATGAATACTAGTCAGGCTTTTGTTTTCTATTGATGGATGGAAATTTTGGACAGTGAAGTTAATATTAAAGTGTGGAAATTAAAATGTCTTTCAATAAGCCATTTTTCCCCCCACACTTATTCACAATTTTTAAAATACTTCAGATTCTATACTTTTCCAGACTACAGAGAAACACTGCATGTAGCTTTTGATCTTAAAGTGTCATGTAGCAACACGATGCAGTCTTACACTCTTAATGATTACTTGCCAAAAGGTACGAAATAAACATCTTTAGAAATAACTGATGTAGAGGGTTTCAGACTTTGTGTTGAGCTAAAAAAAACAAAGTACAGACAAGGGCGTTCATCTTTCTGTCTAGCACACAGCAATAAAGTGTGTGGGTATATTTCACAAACTGCCAAACTAAAACTTCATCACTATGGTTCACGTCAGAGACAAAAAAAAAATAGATCATGACATAAATCGTTACTTTTCAATCCTCGCATCGCTAGTCTAAAGAGGATCTTGGAGCCACAACAGCTGTGACAGAAAGCCTCGCTTTAGCACAAAGATCAAGTTGTTATATTTATCCTGGAGGTCTGCACAGAATATGTCAGAAAATGCAACGACGCTTCTGTCAACACCTGCAATAGGGCTTCAGATAATTGCCTCACAACATGGATCCCACTTAAATGACAGCATTTAAGCGCCGCTATGACCAAAGCATCACTCATCCACCCACGTCTGTTTAACAAGTACGCCTATAGTTACTGTGAAAATACTCTTGGGAGGAAAAAAAATACCATAAAAAAGAACTACAGTTGGTCCCTGTGCAGGTATGTGATTTTAATTACTGAGTTTTGCCTTTTATGAAATGTAATTTGATCTTGATGCTTTAAAGCTTACATAAAAGTGAATACAGCAATTGAACAAATCTCTTAACTGCAGTAATTTAGTATTTCGATTCTAGCGACATAGTGCTGTTAATGTCCTTCAACTTTTTCATATCTACTGCAAACCTCATTGGATTTTATGTGATGGACAAAAACAATGAAGAGTCTAGGTGTGAAGTGCAACGAAAAGGATTCTTCGTTATTAAAAAGATGTGTAATTGTGCGGCTTGCAGCAGAGCTAAGATAGACAGCCAGTAGAAAAAGGCATGTGGAGGGTTTTAAATAAAAAGGAAACCTGCAAAAAAATAAATAAAAACCATGAGCAGATGAGGGAATGGAGTACAAAAAAAGGTCAGTGACATGAGGAAAGTAACGAAACAGCAAGGAATGATAGAAACAGAGGCTTAAGTACTGGGGGAGTGTGATTACTGAACAAGAAACAAGGGGTTGATTAGTAGCAGGATGCAGCTCTGTGGGTGGGAAGGCAAAACAGGCTGACTGAGGGAAGGAGACTAATTAACACACCTGGAAGTAGACATAAATAAACTATAAACTAAGGGGAGAAAGCTAAAACTAATCCCAGGAAACTAAATTCAAAATCACAAAGAACAGAAGGAAAGGAATAAACTAACATAACACTTTGGACTGAACTTATATAGTGTTTTTTTCCAATCATTTTTGACCACTCAAAGTGTCACATTCACCCATTTGCACTCACATTTATACACAGATCGGTAGGCAACTTGGGGTAAAGTGCCTTGCCCAAGGGCACATTGACATGTGGCAGGAGGAAGCTGGAATCAAACCTACAACCTTCTGATCGCAGGACAACTGCTCTACCCACACAGCCACAGTTGCACTTTATAGACTATAATGAAAACAGAGAAATGAACATGGCAATAAGAAGCACTCTGGTCCAGACTAAATGGTTCTGTGTTGCTCCGGTTATCTCATTAGTTTGACTGACCTTGCTTTAGAAGTTTAAGCTTACAACCAAAACATTGTTGCACACTTCTATTGTAATGGTTATATAAAAGCTTCAAGGTGCTTTGTAGGCGTGTTGCATGTTTGTATAACCAGGCTGTATTTGTAATTACAAAAAAAAAGTCGTCTGTTACTTTGATTGTTCCAAAAGCTGACAGACATACAGCTCTGGAAAAAAAATAGACCACTAAATTGATCATTTTCTCTGACTTCACTCTTTATAGGTATATGTACAATGAACATTGTTCTTTTATTCTATGAACTACTGACAAAAAAATGCAGCGCTTTCAGACCTCAAATAATGCAAAGAAAACAAGTTCATATTCATTTGGAAACAACAATACTGATGTTTTAACTCAGGAAATCAATATTTGGTGGACAAACCAGGAGGTTGTCAATGGGGTTCAGTGCAGTGGCCTCTTCATTTTTTTCAGAGCTGTATATCCATCCCATAACTTTTTTGCAGTTGACAGTCACAGTTTAGTTTTAAACCAAGATTATGTTCTGATCTCTCTGCCTCTAACCTTTGGCCTCTCCACAGTTGGTACTTCAGATTAGGCAGCTCTGCAGCTGACAGTGAACATAGGCATGCAATGATCATTATGATGCTCATTATTTAAACATCAATCTTGAAAACAAAAAGCTTTCTGGACATTAAAATATCTGTTTTGTGCTGTCATTTAAATCCAAATATCAGGATTAATTTATACTCCAGAAAAACTGAATCAGAATTAGGAATAAGTGATAAAAATTACCTATTAAATAGCTAAATTCATGCAGCTCAGAGAGCAACATAGACCAAGCTACAGCCTCTATCCTCTGCCTGTAAATTACAGCGTGACCTGCGAGAACAGGTCACGTCTCACATAGAGGGAGAAACGATGATTCAAAGGGTGACAACTTCTCATCAGGGCACCGTCTCTTATACGCTTTCTGACGTGATATTTCACAGAAGCTGTCAGGTGTCCCACAGGAGGCATCAAAGCCAGAGTCGGCCTTTAGAGTTATTGATGAAGAACAACGCCAGCGATGGATTATCATAAATATCTGAGGACATCCAATGAAACTATCAGGCGTCCAGCGTGAGACATATGGGCCGTGCTGACTGGCTGTTTCTCAGCCACAGTTCTGGGTTAGAAATCGTCTGGCTCTCGTTCGACGCGATTGTTTGGTAAAATAAAATGCACCCATTTCTTATCTGTGTCTGATTTTATCTGCGGCGTGAAGGACAATAACTCTGCAGTGGCTGGATTTGAAATAGACACTTGTGAATTTCTAGTCAGCACAACAGAGACATTTTGTGTGCACGATTGTGCAACAGATTTGGAGAATACGGCAACTTATTGATATCTTCGCTGCTCAGCGTCTGGTGCTGCAGGATACACGCAGAATAATCCTCCAACAAAGTCAAATCATCTGCACCATAATGGAGCTGCCAGAACGTGTCAACACACAGTGGCCCAATTTTATCTCTGCATTGCCAGTGGATCATTAGCATCTGTCAGTTTAGGACAAAAAAAAAAAAAAGGCTCTGCTAAAGTTGGAGCACATTTAAACGGCTGAAGAAAAACTGTTGAATTCTTATTTTTAATTGGAACTCTATCCAACTGGAGATGCTTAAATGGAGAGAGAAAATTTCAAATTTGGTGTTTTATTTTCCTTGGAGTGATACGTTATTGTAGAGAAGGGCTAAGAGAGAGAAAAACTGTATTTTTCCCAAAAATAACTGGTGAAGACAAACATAGATGCTCATATCGAGTTTTTTTTTTTTTTTTTTTTATGTGTGTGGTTTGTTGGAGGACCCAAATGCAGTTTATTGATAAAATAAACACTTGGTTTATTAACGAGGAGCCCATGATAAAGTCCCAGGATGAGCCTATTGGGAAGCCCTCAAAGAGCAACAAGGAGCCTAAAATACCGACAAGATGTAATGAGAGATATTGACAACAGGAGACTCTAATCAGTGGGATGATGAACAGCTGGAGCAGAGAGCTGAGTGAGGAGGGTGAAGAAAGGAAACAAATTAACATGGAGAAAACACAGAATGAGCTGAACTAAAACCCAAAAGGATCTGAAGGGGAAAAACTCACTTTAATAAGAGTGTGAACAAAAATAAACAGAGAACAGAACACAAGAATAAGGAATAAGGCTGCACAATGGGTTAAACTAACTAAATAAAATAGAAAAGAAAAACAAGAAACACAGCAACAAAAATATTTGTCCTGCTGTAGACTATTCAGTTATTTTGTGACCTCTTCAAATCTCTGCTACCATCCACCTATTCATGCAATTGGCAGTTTGTGTCTTCACAATATTCCACCAAACCAACATTTTATCTTGACTAGGAGCATCAAATTGAGGTAAATTGCACATATATTAAAGCTGCTAACTCACAACTTACACATTTTTACTGCCTACAAAGCAACAGCAGCAGAATATGGATATTTGCTTAATAGAAACTAATTAAAGTATCATATTCCCGACCGTAAGCATTTTTGCTTCCCCGTGATCCAGTACATGAAGCCATTACATGGTTCAGGATTCACCTTAAAGGTAAATGTCACTGTGTAAAAGCCAATGGCAGTAACAACAACAACAACAACAACAACAACAAAAAACGATTTAGAAATTACCTGGAGACATTCTCTGTGACATTTATTGCTGTTATAGAAGAACAGCAACATGGCAAATAAATCTGGTGTAGCCGCTTTTACAGCTAGATGTGTATCCTTCAGTGTTTTATCTGTGGAAACATTTTCAGGCAGCCAGTTTGACAGAATATAAAAAAAAAATAAGCTAACTACAGTTTGCTGCAGCCAGGGTTTATATGGCATCACATAAGTTTGATTGTATGCAATGATATTTCTTGTGCCTTTACCTTTACAGGTGGGTGCTTCTTAAAACAGCAGAATAAACTACAAAGTTTCAACTGCAGTAGCACTTTCAGGATTTTATTTTGCCAAAAAGACATCCTGCAAGAATAGATCTAATTTGGTGTGGTTGGAGCATCAAATTCAATCAGTCTGTGCGAGCGTAAAAGCCCCAATTTTTTCCTCCCTTCAATGCAATTTGAGTCTAGAAGGAGGCAAATGGTTTTTGCATCTTAGTCATATATAATTCAACAAAATGGCTTTAGCCAGAAGGAGAAATTCAAACAAGGATGACAGAAAGGTTTTACTGCTCTTCTGTAGATTGAGAATAGATGATTAGCTGTCACACTGAGCTGTTATATTAAAACATCCGTCGCTCAGTTTGACAGTGAAAAACGCTTTTGCTTTCATCCTTTGTGACACTGAATATTGGGCTTTGATGGAAGATTACTCAGTTTCCCCTTCAGGATTTTACAGATCAAGCTGGAGAAAAAAGAAACGGCTTGACTGATTTTACATCACCTCAGACAACTAGAAACATTAGGGTTTTATAATACAATAAGATTGAGGCTTTTTTTACCTTCCAACACAAAGACATCTAAAAGAAAAAAATGTTTAAAAAATGTGTTTAATTTAACCTAAAAAATAATACTTTTAAAAAGAAGAAAAGTTTTCTAGTCAAAAACTGATCACTTGGATAGACATTTAAACCGCTTATAAAAGTATTTATTGCATCATAAGATGGCAAGGAACACAAAGGGTTTAGCAAATTACTTTTGTCGAAGGGGTGATTGGCAAGTTATTTGGCAAGTTATTTGAGACAGACAAGAAAGGAAATCCCTGAACAGCAGGCACTAGGCTACAATGATTTGATTCATGACTCCAGTTTCTAGCATCATTTGTCTCTGGAGAACAGGTTTTCTGCTGTGTTTTCAGGTTTCAGGAAAAGGCTGATGGAAATGTCCAAACACACAAGTGAATTATTATTTTTCTGGTTTCTAATATTCCAAATGTCACGGTTCTCTATTTTAATAGATGTTTTCAGCGTTAATCCAAATTCTGTTTTTGATCTGCAGAAGGTGCGCTAAAAGGTGGTTTGTGGTTTAACCAGGGAAATTGAATTCCTCTGTCATCCAAATTTAAGAAGACAGGTAATGCAATTAGACACACTTTGATCAAAATGAAATGCAAAATGAAATATAGATTGTTGCATTCAGCTTTGGTCTGATTCATTACACAGTGCACTATAATATTGTATTGATATGGACTCTCAAATATGACTTTTTGCATACATATGCACACATTTCACAGGCTGCCGATGACCTGTGCAAAAGGCCTTCGTTGTGACTTGTCTGAGCTAAAGTGATCTTTTATCCTGCATATGAAACCCTAAAGTTGTTAAAACCAGGTTCAGTGTATAAATCTTAAAATGGTTATGAAACTGCCTGAAGTATACTAAATATTATTTAAAAATGTTTTAAGATAAATTATGAGGATTTTTTTTGTTTCCTTCTAATAAATTTGCTTGTTTTTCATTTTGATAGCAATGGCAAATGACTCCAGTCTGAGGACTCCACAGCACTTTACAATCAGACATTCACATATTGAATACAGGATCTGTGCTATGGAGAGCCATTTCAGCCAAAATTAAATAAATAAGTAATATTTATAATAATATTTACATATTTATTTCTCGGTTAACAAGCATCTCCTCTCATGAACACAGCGGTAGCTGCTTAGCCAATTTAAACTTCTGCTCTGCTCATCAGGGTCTTTGTGTCCCTTTTTATTTTTGTAATGGTACCGAAATGCACAGAAAGGCGCAACACCTTGTTTAAACAATTACTGAGATTATTAATTTTGTTGGGCCATTAATTTGAACACGTTTTGTTGATTTTATTCTTAATAAGATGTATTGGATCAGAGGACGAGCTGGTCTCAACATCCTGGCGGCGTTCAGTTTGTCACCTACTGCTGAGATCAACTCAAAGCCTTCCGCCATCATAAGTGAGCACCTATTGATTAAATATGACTGTAGTTGGAAAACAAACATCAGCGCTAGCTTACCGTGCAACGTCTGGGCAACCGGAGGATCCTGGACGGACAGCAGCGGTGCATGTCTGAAAGATGGCCTCCGATGCAGATCTCCAAGGCTTGGCACTCTCATTCTCTCAGCTCGATGCTCCATAGAGCTGCCTCTGGATATTGCAGTTCACTTACGATGTACAGTAAAGTCTGCTCCTTATAGTTGGATCACAGCTGGTAGCTACGAAGGTGTTCCGAACCTTCAATCGTAAGCCAACTTCAGCGGCCGCTTCGTCCAAACTATAAAAACTCCCGACAGTGAAGCTCTGAGTCCATGAGAGCCGCCAGCTGAAACGCGTTCTGTCTCAGCGGCCACACCAAAAATAAAGTCAGGAGTAATAACACTATTTTCTAATGAAGTTAATGATGAGCTTCAGCTTATTGATAACCCGGTAGTAGGTCGCCATCTTTCTTGAAAGCAATGTAGGTGTGACGCTAACCAACCAATTGGGGAAGGTTTAGCCTGATGACGTGCCCCCCCTCATTTGCATTTATTTTTCCCCCTAAGTTTTGCGGGGAAAATAGAATGTGATAAATAAGAAAATAAGGAAATACTAAATGA
>NW_015115403.1:57786-60290 GCF_001443285.1 Poecilia latipinna
TATTTATAATAATATTTACATATTTATTTCTGGGTTAACAAGCATCTCCTCTCATGAACACAGCGGTGGCTGATTAGCCAATTTAAACTTCTGCTCTGCTCATCGGGGTCTTTGAGTCCCTTTTTATTTTTGTAATGATACCGAAATGCACAAAAAAGCCCAACACCTTGTTTAAGATGTATTGGATCAGAGAACGTGCTGGTCTCAACATCCTGGCTGCGTTCAGTTTGTCACCTACTCCCGAGATAAACTCAAAACCTTCCGTTATTGTAATTGAGCACCCCTACTGATTAAATATGACTGTAGTTGGAAAACAAACATCAGCGTTAGCTTACCGTCGCGGACCTTCAATCGTAAGCCAACTTCAGCGGCCGCTTCGTCCAAACTATAAAAAAACCCCGACGGTGAAGCTCTGAGTCCATGAGAGCCGCCAGCTGAAACACGTTCTGTCTGAGCGGCCACACGAAAAATAAAGTCAGGAGTAATAACACTATTTTCTAATGAAGTTAATGAGCATCAGCTTATTGATAACCCGTTAGTAGATCGCCATCTGTCTTGAAGCAAAGTACGGTGTGACGCTAACCAACCAATTGGGGAAGGTGTAGCCTGATGACGTGCCTCTCCTCATTTGCATTTAATCTTTTTCTAAGTTTTGCGGGGAAAATAGAATGTGATAAATAAGAAAATAAAGAAATACTAAATGAATAAGCGAAATTGGAAAATGGGAAAATTAAAATTTTTTCAAACAAATGTTAAATGAAAAATAGTTGAAAGAAAATGGGTAAATAAAAAAGGATATATGAGAAATTGATTAATGAAACTGGGAAATAGAAAATCGGGTTAATGGAAAAAGGAAATTGAAAAATGTTTAAAGTAAAAATAGATTAATGAAAAATGGGTAGATAAAGGGATAAATGAAAAGGGGGAATAGAGAAATTGATAATCTGAAAAAATAAATGAAAAATTGGGTTAATGAAAAAGCTAAATTAAAAATGGTTAAATGAAAAATAGATTAATGAAAAATTGGTAAATGGATAAAGGGATAAATAAAAAAATAGAAAAATAGATAAATTAGAAATTGATATGAAAAATAAATAAATTAAAAATTGGGTTAATGAAAAAGCTAAATTATTTCTTGAACTAATTTTTATTTATTTTACTCATTTTCTTCATTTATTGATTTATTTTACTCATTTTTTTATTTATTTCACCCATTTCTTTATTTATTTAATTATGGCTGAAATGGCTCTCCATACTTTTTATCAAACAAGTGTACATGTGGAAAAACATACAGGCCTTACTCCAACAGGCCTTTATGCGATGAATCTTGGTTCTGTACTACTCTCGCCTTTGTGAACAGTAATTTTTTACCACCATGAAATAAAGAGAAATGCACCGACAAATACTGAATTATTCTTCCTTTTTGGGTGTTGGGGCGAAGGGGGTGCACCATGAAGCATTTGTGCTTAATACCAAATGTCTAGCGCTGCCCCTGCTGACACTACAGGACACAAAAAAATTTTCAAATTCACCCCTGACAAATTTGGCACATCCTGATCTTTATTCTCTCAGATTTTTGGCTTTTCTGGAACGTTGTGTCCTAGAGTAACTAGACGATGCATCAGGGTGACATGTCCTTATTAAAAAATGTGTCCTTCCCCTCTAGGGAGTGTGTTTACATCTCACTGGCAATAACAATTCATATTTGGTAAAGCTGACAGCACAGAGATGGGAGACAGGAGGGAGCCGCCTGATTTGAGGATTGCAGGGCAATTGTGGCGGCGTGACTGGAGAAGGCAGCAAATTCTCCAATGGCTTAAATGTCAACCGGTCAATAAAATCTTGGCACTCTGTCACTTCTAATTTGTACTAAGACAGAGGATGCTATTAAAGAACGAAACTAAAATTACCAACATGACATTTACCCATTTATTTATTGTTGTTTCTCATGTCAATTCTCCGTGTCGTCATTGTGTAACTGAAAGCCGCCTCGCTTCAGACTCCTCCAAACTGCGAGGGCGCTTCCAGGCCGTTAGGCTGGGGTGGTATTTATTTTTAATTAACATGTCAGACTCACCATGTCTGCATGACTCTGCATCAATTGCTTTAGAGGCATGCAGAGTTAATAAACGGCATCATCTGCATTCAGAAAATGAACCGAACACTGCAGTCGACATGGTAAATATTGCACTCTGGTAGGTGAATGAATGAATGAAGAGGATGAATGAGTGTACAAACACTAAAATCACATTTTCTCTTTCAGTCACTTCCCTATTATGAAGAGTTTTCTGCCACATGCCACTTCTTTGAACTTTTAATCCCTGTCCTTTCTTTTCCTATTTTTTGTTGCTTTGTGAGTGTGTCTATTGATTTATCCTTCACCATTATCTTTTTGTTCAGTTTAGTGACTACAGTTTATAACCTCTGGCAAAAAAAAAAAAAAAAAAAACAATGCAATCCCTGCCATTGGAGCACACCACCACATCAATTATTACCACACGAAA
>NW_015115403.1:63368-72346 GCF_001443285.1 Poecilia latipinna
TTTTTTTTCCTTCCCCATTTTTTTTTTTTTCATTTTTGTGACTAAAGTTTAAAACCCTTGGAAAAAAAAAAAAAAAAAAAAAATCATGCAATCGCTGCCATTGGAGCACATCAGCACATCAATTATTGACACATGCAACAAATCACTTGCCTCAAAATTCAGAAACTAACGCTATAAAAATCACAAAATCCTCACATTTTGTAGTTGCAATTTAAGTGGATTTTGCTGTATTTAAAAATGTAGTTAGAGATTTTTTTTTTGCATGCTTGTTGATTTGTCAGCATTGGCCCAACTAGAATACTGCAAAATTTGTTGGCTAGCAATTTTTTTTTTTACCCCCTTTAAATCGATGTTAGCTGTCCAAATGTAATGTGAGCTCCTGCAGTCCTAAAAGACACAACCCACACTTCCTCTTGCTGCCAAGAAGTTAAAGGCAAGTGGAGCCAGCAAAAATATCCCAAAATAAAGACCATGCTGGAGCTTCAGCTGTCTATTTGAATATCATATTCACTCCACTCCCACAGCAGGGCTCACACAGACTGCATATAAATGATGGATGAAGTCACTCATTTTTAACAACAAACTCATTGTGAAAGAGAAGTCTAAAAGTGCACCACAGCAAGAAGTGGTGTGTATTGTATGTGTTAGCAACATGCATTGTGTTTCAACACAAAGTTTTTTTTAATTTTTTATTATTATTATTATTATTATTATTATTATTATTATTTATTTCCAAGCTGTCAATATGTAATCGGGAAAAAGAGGCCTTCAATGTCAGTATGCCTAACCCTACCGCTTTTGGTTGGCTACAAAACTCAAATCTTAAAATTTCAGGACGAAAAAGCTATTAAAAAAAAAAAGTTAACTTTTTTTAAGTTAACTTTCTTTTTAGGTTAAAAATATGATGGCTACATTTTTAGTGGTTGCATTTTATTTTTAGGTCGGAGCACTCTTGCCTTGCACCCAGACGGTCCTTGGTTCAAAGGAGTTTGGATGTTATTCCCGTTTCCTCCCACTGTCAAAAAACATGACTGCTAGGTTAAACTAATAGAGATAGGCACCAGCCTCTGCAACTCTGCAAGGACAAGCGGGCACACACAATAGAGATAGCAATCTATCTATCCAAGACATCTAATACAACTTCTGTCACCATCCACCTTGTCCCCTGAACCACAAACAGAAGGTTAAGTGGAGAGTGTTTAATAATAGAGGGAAAGGACTTACAAGGCTGTTATAAAGGGGGAAATGGCAGGTAAACCGGAACGATAATGAGAGGAACTAGCAAAGGGTCAGTAAGCTTAAATACTGAGGGATGAGTGGAGAAAGACATAAGATGCAGGTGAGGGATTTAGGTGACTGGGAACAGCTGTGGAAGGGAGAAAATGGACGAGGTGAGGGGAGGTGAATAATTTACACAGGATATGAACCAAGAATCACACATAGTGCAATTTTATAGCACAGTCAAGTACCTGTTACCTTCAGTTGTAATAAAAATGTTGTGTATACTTTATGCCTTCAGCATATCATCACAACAATGCCCCTCCATTGTGTCGTCTACAACCGTTTTAGAAGAGATGCACTGAAAAGTAGTTAGCATGAACGTGAACTGTGGTGCTCTGTTCCACCAGGTACTTTGCTAATTGTTGCTGCCACTAGTCTGAAGGAGCTGAGTGGGAGAGTCATAGGGAAGGGGAGGTCTGTGAGGCAGGGAAATCGTCGGTGACTCCAGGATATCTCAAAAAACATCCATGGAAGAATCAAAGCAACACTCCAGAAATGATTTTAATAAAATAATACCATTAAAACAAGATATAAAGCTTAACAAAAAATTTTTTACATGATACCCACATCATTTAACAGAATATGACAAGAACTAGTGAAGAAGAAAAACAGCAAGGAAATAGTGAAAACACAAAAAATAACCAACTTTCACCATAACACCACTAAAGTAACTGTGAGAGCTGAGCACATAAAGTTAGCTCTGGATTCAGTTTCAGGTGTACGGCTGAAGTTTCAACTGGTCCTTTCTATAAGGTGAAGCTATACTGCAGACCGATTCCTGGAGAGTCAGCTAATCTGGGCTGGATGACATTAAAGAGGTCTAATCTCCAGGAGGGAGACGCATGCTTATTGCATTAGACACAGAAGGTCTCCTGCCTTGCAGACAATAATGCTAAAAGGCCACAGGAGTGACTTCTAAGTGAGACACATCTGGCCCTCTTTCATGTATCTTTTTTATGGAGCTTTGTGGTTCAGACGTTCACGTTAATCTGTCTGAGCCAACAGGAATAACATTTGCTTCATCTGAGCTTTTACTTGCAGTGAGTCCCACAAGCAATACGTAATATTTAGCAGAAAGACATTGCGGTTTTACTACTCCTCTTAGCAAACACTAAAACCACAAACCTGAACAGTTAGTCTTGAGGGACATGCACCTTATTGCATCATTTTACCTGCAGCTATACAGGAATATGTTTTTCTCATTTAAAAAATAATGCCAAAATGATAGAACAATTCAACAGGTGCTGCTATTTATCAAGCCACAATAATGTTGTGGGATTCCTAAATAGACGCAGCTGCATGTACAAGATTAAAACTCATTCATTTGATCAGACTGAAGAGTTTTTCATTCTCAGGCTTATGTTTGGTTTTTCATTGTGGTGCTCATAATGGTAAAAATGATTATGTCGGAGTGTTCAATCCTGAGAGCAGACACTTTTCTGTTTTCTCTCAGGATTAGATCAATGAAAATAAACAAACTGTGCCAAGATAAGGGTTTGTATCGAGACAACACAAAACGAAGGGAGGGAGAGGGGGAGAAAAAAAAAAAGCACCATGTGTTCTCTGTTAATTAGCCAACCCAAAGACAGGCTGCAGATAAAACTATGCTACTCTGTCTGGTTGGATTTAGCAGATCTGGATCCAGCCAGGACAAGACAATGATTTTTTATTTAAAAACCACTGAAAGACAGTGGCTTAAAAAACCCCCACTGAGGATTCAGAAATCCCGGCTACACCTGACTACATTATTCTCAGACCCATCTAAAAATACCAGAATATATTAGAATTAGTAACTCTTGTCTTATTTAGGCATTACCCTATGATTAATTCAAATTCAAAAATACTTCAAGGATCCCAGAGGGAAAATAAATATTGTTATAATAATTCAAGATTCTTCAAACTTATTGTAGATGGCAGTGGGCAGGAAGTATCTCCTGTAACAATTGTTGAGAATAAATAATGCTGTGTTTTCCTCCATCTCTTTTAGCCATTTGCATTCTCGTATACACACACGAACACACATAGAGCACACGCGCACAAAGCTAAGGTTAAAGGAAATGACACGTTAGGGAATCCCTTCAAAGCTAAGGTTAAAGGAAATGACACGTTAGGGAATCCCTTCAAAGCTAAGGTTAGAGGAAATGACACATTAGGGAACGCCCTCTTTAGGGCGTAGCTTAGATAGAGACCAAGAAAGAGAACTGGGAAATGTTGTCAGATGCTATTTTGTTCCATTAGCTCATAAGGATAGCATGAACAATGGATCAGCTGTATTTTGGTATTAATAAATGGAATTCATGATTTCAACTGACTCTTCTTCAATCTCATGTATTAAGAACCTAAGGGAGAAAAGATAATTCTCCAACACAGGCCAGAGGACAGCAAATTTGAAGAAGCCTCTGACTGAAAACACTGTTTTTCAACAGGAACAAACATTATTGTAAAGATATTCTGAAATGATCAAAAATCAAGTTTGGTTACTACATTCGGTAACTTAAGAAAAGTGCATATCAGAAAAGTTTACATTTTTTACTAGGAGGTCAATGTCCCAGAGCCTGAAGGAGGAACAAATAGGCACAGAATTACTTTTGCTTGAGATCCACTGAGAAGTTTTGAAAATTTGGGAAACCATGTCATCTACTGTTGTTTCAAATTGCCTAAAGTATCATGGTGTCACTATGATTGGTGGGCTAGCAAACACACCTGACCTGAACCCAGTACAGAATCCATGGAGTATTGTGAGGATGAGAGACAACAGAACCAACAATGGAAACAGGCTGAAGGCTACAATAAAACCAACCTGGGCTTCTTTAGCTTTTTAGAAGAGTCAGACTGATCTTGTCTGCAGTAATTCAAGAGGCCCAACAAAATATTGAGAGAAAATACTGTACGGCACACTGGGATACATTTCAGCAGTATGATGTTTCTGCATCTGACGCAATATTCATATTTTCTGGAAACTGAATTCCAGGTTTTCATTAGCTTTCAGCTATAATTATGCTAAAAACCAAAAGCTTAAAATATCTTACTCTATGTCAATACTTTGCGATTTTCACCTTCTGAATCGAAATAATGAAGTGAATGAATTTTTGATGATATTCTGATCTGCTGAGATGCAGACTGAAAGGAAGGATTCAGCCTGTTCTATTGTGCATCAATAAATCAACTGAATCCGTGATACAAAAAGAAAAGCATACAATGGATTTGTACGTTGACGTTGCTCCCTGCTAGTTTGTTTCATCTGAGGTGTTAAAATCCTTGGGCTCAGCGCCAACCAGATCATGCGTTTCATCTCCACTTCATTAAGAGACGTGCTAGAATACCAATCAGTGGGAAGAAGGGCACAGATAACACTTATCAATCCTTTTCTCTGGGAAATTAATTACATTGATTCATTAGCACATAGAAGCAACCTGTTGCCAAGTTCCACGTCTTCTCGGACTAATTTCAGCTGATGTCTCGTGAGTATAGATGGAACATATGCTCCTTCAGCTCATTAAACACAGTCGTCTTCTGAGAGCAACCCTGACTACTGGATTGTTAGGGCTGAAATAATATGAAGGAGGTTCTTTTTTGTTGTTGCTGCAATAAGCAGTTGTGCAGTGTATCTGGAACCAAATAAGCAACTGTCACAGCTATCCATGTGCCAGTTGTGTTCTTTTATATTTGTCAGCTTTGAGTAACACTGGGGAAAAAAAAGACAGAAAAATTAAGCCCTGCATCATGTTATGATGCTTAAACTCTGCCAAAAAACATAAATCTAGCATCATTTGACATAAAAATTATACCAAACTTAGACTTAAAGTTAAAAGTTCTAGAAATGTCACCAATTTCTCACAGGAAAAAAACACTAGTGAAACTATATATCTGTCTATGCTAAGTATGACCTGTTTTATGATCTTAGTTCTCATGCTGCATCATGCTGACGCTCTGTTTGCACTGATGAAAGTTGATGCATTTGATGTGCAGAATGTTTGCAGTTGCTCACATCCATTTCATGACATTTGTCATTTCAGCAATTGATTATTTGATCATTTGGGAAACTTCATGTAGTTTATAAAGCATTGAACATTCAGTCCAAGATGGTCAGGCAGTTTTGTAGTTTTAAGAACAGAGACTCAGTTATTTCACAGTTGCACCTGATGTAGATTTTACATCCTTTATGTCATAATCCTGGAGTATATGAGTTATTTTGGTTTTCTTCTGTGTTTGCTTTTTTATTAACTCCTTGTTCATTTATATACAGTCTAGGTCTCTATTTCAATTAATTCCTTTATTCAGTTTTTAACCAAAGTTTTTGCAGTTGGTGCTAACATTCACATCTTCAGAAATCTATTAGTCAGCTGTGAAACTTTGCTGTTCATGTAAAAATCTTATTAAAATGTAATTAAGTTGCAAATAACTCATCAGGAGCATCTTCAAATATAAATACAATGGATGGTTCCATGAATGATTTATAAGTGTAGCATCTGATTTTATACACTAATTGGGATTTTTATTTATTTTTTTATTATCATCATTTCCAATGTAGTTACATGCAGTCTGACTTTCTCTGTCACCTTCTCTGTACCGTTTAAAAATTATACAAGTGTAATTGAAATATGGGACACAGAGTTAATTACTGCGGTAAGTTTGCTTGAAAATGACATAATTAAAAGCAAGATTAACTGCATGTTAATAAAGTCATCTTTTCGCAGCTCATTCCATTAAAGAAAATAACTTGATCAAATTTACACAAGAGTTTATATCTCAGTGCAATCTTCTTCTGCTTTTCTCTTCATACCTTTCTTTTGAAGGTCTAATTGGAGGTGATGTACAAATAAATCTGAAAACTTAGTACTGGGACTTTGATCATACAAAAAAAAAATAAATGAGGAAAATGATTACTTTTTAAGGTGAAATGAACAAAACTGGAAACCTGCTGAGAGTTGGACAGCTCAATTTAATTTGAAATGGTTCTGTTTAGAAAAAATATTATTTTTATGGAGTCATTTTCACATTATGAGATGAGATGAGTCTTTTTAACAGAAGATGAGCTGTTGTAGGAGGACTGAGCTGCAGGAGCATGAAAGATTATACTATTTGGTGATTGGTGTTATTTTGAGCCAGAAAATTAAAGAGATCTAACTCGAACATTGTTATTTAGCCCCCTGTACCTGTGAATAATATAAATGTTGAAGCTCACATTGATGCTCACAATGTTGAAGCTGACCATCAATTTTAAGTTTTTTTACAAGTCAGACTAGGCTGTTCTAACCCATGGGTATGCTCTGGATGTTTGTTTTGGGTTGTTCACCCACCAACCGTTTAGCAACTCCAAAACCTTTCCTACTGGGATTGCACTTCATTTATTTCCAACCATCTGTCTTTCAGCTCTATGCATCAACAGTGTAGAGCAATGTGTAAGGGTTTTTCGTCACACATTCTCACATAGTCTCAAAGGTTCAGCTTGGTCTGATAGCTGCTTCTTCATCTGTCTTGCTTTAGGACAAACTGCGAATGGAATTGCTTACTGTTTTCATACAATGATGGCTTTCTTCTTGCCACTCTTCCATTTGTGGAGTGCACAGCTAATAGCTGTTCTGTCAACAGATTCCTCAGTGCAAGCTTTGCGTCGCTACAGCTTCTCCAGTTACCCAGCACTTCTTTGGTGGTTCTAGTTTCACACTCTATGTTAAAACCTTGAGTTGTTTTAGAACCAACCCTGCTTTAAAAATCTCCCACAGTTTCATCTCTCACCTGTCGGCTCCATTATTTGGTCTTTAGGGTGCTTTTTTTGTTAACTAATGTTCTCTTGCCTTCACAGTGCAGCTGTATTTATACAGTAAATTACACACATTTACTAACAAGGTGACATTTGAAGGCAGTTGAATGAATTGGATTTATTGGACTGGATAATTTAGCTTGTCAGAGTAAAGTGGGCTGGGAACGAATGGACACCATCCATCAGATTTTTATACGCAAGAAAAAAAATTGAACAGTTTTTATCCTTTTCCTTTGAAAATTGTGTTCTACTTTGTCTTAAATAAACATCTAAAATACCAATAAAATACACTGAGATGTTAAAGTAAAATAAATGTACAAAAACGGATAAAAACATTGAAACAAATCTGACATCAATGTAAGATTTTTCGGTAACACTTTATTTGAAGGGGGTTGAATAAGACTGACATGACACTGTCATAAACACCTGTCATGAACATGAATAAGCCTTCATGAATATTTATGACTGTTGTCATAAAGCGTCATTCGGTAAATTATGACACTTTTAATACAAAGTTGACATTATTCAAAATGTCTTTGTTATGACAACTTGACATTAACCAGGAAATCATTACTGATATAAATTTGTTATAAAAGTATTACTGATTGCACTTTAAAAATTAGGTAACTTTATGTTATTAAAGGTAAAGTTTAAACAGTAATGATTTATTGGTTAATGTCAAGTTGTCATAACAAAGACATTTTGAATCATGTCAACTTTGTATTAAAATTGTCATAATTTACCGAATGACGCTTTATGACAACAGTTATTAATATTCATGAAGGCTTATTCATGTTCATGACAGGTGTTATGTCATGTTTATGACAGTGTCATGTCAGTCTTATTCAACCCCCTTCAAATAAAGTGTTACCGATTTTTCTTTTCTATGATGTACGTTTAAGATAAAGTGGTTTGCTTAAAACAACCTGGAGCAGAATAGCTTTAAAATAAACAGTTATTTATGGTCCAGAAGAAAAGAAAATTATGACTCAACAGAACCCTGTATCGTAATAAACGTTCTGTCATATAAGCAAACCAACGCAGCGAATGGTAAAACAAGAAATGACACGACATTGACGAGGCAGTTTACCCACACAATCTCCACTGCAGCCTTTATCATCGGCGCTGTAACCGTGGGAATGTAAAATGACAGCAAAAAATTTGCGGTAATAATTCACATGCAATGCAATCTCACTGTTGTCTGCGTCAGCTTAATATGCAGAGCTGTCTTTGTTTACGATTACCATTAAAATCCATAAAGCTGTCAGTACAGACTCTGCTCTGAAACATACAGGTTTTTTATTCAACAGTTGGAGGTTGTTGCTGGATTCAGACCAGCATCTCCTCCAAACGGGAGCCGGAGCATGTAGTGATGAGCAATTAGACCAGAGCCAGACATGGGGGAAGTAAATGAAGTAAAAATCAAGAGACCTTCATTTGCACATTACATCAACATGATTTCTGCTCTTTAAACTAAATCCTCATGTTTTTCATGTTCCAATATTCATTCTCTCAATATGTCTAGAGCACAGTTTGTTCTTGTAATAAAGTGTGCTGCCTACATATAAATTCATTCATAGTAGTTACAAAAGTTTATATTAGTTTGTTCACTGTCACTTTTTATGTCGCTGTTTAAAAACACCTGATTTGTATTCTTCATTTTGTTTTTCGTATTAAATCTTCATGGTTTCAATTTTTAATAGCTGTTCTCATTGTTGCCTTGCTGTTATGCTTTTCTTTTGCATGAGAGCTGGTGGGAGTGGAAAACGAAAGTGTGGCGGCTTATTCCTAATAGGCAGAAAAGTTTTCTGGGTTAGGCTGTGTTCTTTGTCTTTCAGCAAGCAAAAGCTGACACTTGCAAATATTTTTTGTGCTTTTTTCGAATTCATTGGGATGCTTCAAAAATGTTGCAGATGCAAAAGGTAATATTAAA
>NW_015115403.1:78245-80031 GCF_001443285.1 Poecilia latipinna
CTCTAGAAGCCTGTTGTGTGCAGGTGTGTGTTCTGTATTTGATGCCTTGTGGGGACCATTTTACTGGCACACAGGGGGGCGGGCTGTCTGCTCCTCTTCCGTGCATCAGAGCTTGCTCTGCAGCCATTAGCGATGGCTTGTTTTGACACACAAAACTACCACAAACACTGCACACACACTCACAAACTCATCGTTTAAAAAACTCATCCGAAACACTCCTAGTAAAATCCAAAGCGTCACTGCGCTCCGGTCTCTTCCCGTCTCGCACCACGTCTCCTCTCTCCCCAACAACATACTGACAACACCTTTTCATTGGGTGTTTTAGAAATGTGGTACATTTGAGGAAATCGAAAAAAATGGACGTCATATTGCATTCAAGCATTTCTTGGTCACAAAACATTCACTGAATGAGCCGCAAATGTGACAAATGAAACCCACAGACTCCTTTTCGTCTTCCGGCTCAAAGCAGAGCTGCCTGCTGCGCGTTCATTCTTCACATAATCCTTTATATACAGAACGGAAACCACTAAGCTGAAAACAAATCACCAAGCGCATGCTACCGATCGCTCCGGTATCCAAACTTTGCATCAATTTCGCAATCTCAGTGCTTTTGCCGTTCCGCTTCTCTTTAACCGCAACTTGAACAACTTTACTTCGTTTCTTAGCAACAAAATACAGACCATAATTATTTGTTGAAGATGTGAGATTTCCAATAACAAAGGCATCTAATGTTGCGTTCCGGTTTTTTATGTTACATGCCCAGAAAAGCCCGTTTTAACATTTCTCCGACATTCAGAAAAATATGCTTTACATATTTAAGCATAACTCCGGTTTTACTTGGCCTATTAACACAATATAAAAACTGATGTGTAGTTTAACATGTGCACTTTAAGCACAAGATGAAAGTGAGACTGGGGGAGGCGGAGTCTTGCTGCTACGCCGCGCCAAAGCAGACATGTAAAAGAGACGTGTATACGCGTCCACGGACCTCAGAGGGTAAAAACGAACTAAAGATTGGAAACGTAGGAGTACTCCACATACTGATACCAATAATAGTATTATTGGTAATACTGGTAGCCCTCGGGTTTTTACGAGGGTAAAAACCCGAGGTTGACCCCAGGTAACTCCAGGTAACTCCACTTAGAAAAAAAACAACAACAAAAAACGCAAAACTGTGATAACTTTGGATCGGCCATGCCTTATGAACGATCTGACCGAGTTTGAAGCCGATCGATCGAAATCCCTAGGACAAGTTCGATCAAATGCGAACCCTGTAAACGGCCAAAATCGGGTCAAAATCGGAACTTCAATCCAAAATGGCCGACATTCTGTGATACTTGCACTATGACATTAATTGTAAATTCTGAGTGTCTTGGGGAGCTCTACAAGTGTACCAAGTTTCAAGTCTCTACGATAAAGTAAGTGAATAGGAAAGGGTCCTTTGAAATTTGCCAGGTGGCGCCGTTGAGCCGTTTCTGTTGCGATTTTTCCGGGGACCTTAAAATACGTAAATTTTACACGGGCTCTATGCCCCCGCCAAGTTTGGTGAGTTTTTGAATATGATAAAGCCCCCAAAAAGCCAATTCATTTGGCACAAGAACTATAATAATAATAATAAACAGTACAGTTTCAATAGGCTCTCGCAGCGCTTAGCTGCTCGGGCCTAATAATAATAATCAACATTTGAAAAACAATAGGCCTTCGCAGCGCTTAGCTGCTCGGGCCTAATAATAATAATCAACATTTGAAAAACAAAGCCAAAGTTTGATGCTTAGCCACGCCCACA
>NW_015115403.1:83021-98120 GCF_001443285.1 Poecilia latipinna
CGGGCTCTATGCCCCCGCCAAGTTTGGTGAGTTTTTGAATATGATAAAGCCCCCAAAAAGCCAATTTATTTGGCATGGGAAAAATAATAATAATAAACAACATGATTACAATAGGCCTAGCTTAGCTGCTCGGGCCTAATAAAGAAAAAGTTTAAATTTGTTCACTGGCAGAAATGATTTCTCTGGTTTCTCGACTGTAAAATAGAAAGTCACCCTGGGCCTAAAATAGAAACCTGAGCTACAGATGGGACGCCTTGGTGGCGACTCCGCTTCACTTATTTTCCTCCTCCAGCTGCTGCAGGTTGCTGATAGCAGGTCTTCAGTCAGAGCTGAGATGTTTCTATCAGCAGGCAGATGAATGAACAGACCTCAGAGTGACTGAAGCTGCATCGGCCCCTTTTCTCTGTAAGCCTTCACCTTGCTGACAGAAGAAAAGGAAACCTAAAATACACATGTGGGTGTCTGAGAACCTTGAAAACACAAATAAACTCCGGCTCTCCACCTCCATAGGAGATGAATATGACTCCTTACATCTTCATCATTTAGGCGGAGCTTTGTTTTAACTGGGAAATATAAACCTTTACTCTACAATAAGTGGGTAAAAATTGCACTTAAAATAGATCAATTTCTGCAATCGGCACAGGATTTAAGATGCAAAAGAAAAACCAAAACTATTTTTGTTTTCCTTTGTCTTTATTCGCACTTTAATGTGGTTCCTAATTTGGAAGAAACTTCTGGAAAACTGCTAAACTGCTGGAACAGTAGCTGTGTTTCCATTGACCATATAATTGTGCATATTGTTTATGTCAACAAGAAGTCAACAAAACCTCCTGAAAGTTTATGACCTTGTATCAGCCTTTGTAGCTTAGAGATATTTTTATGGAGATAATTTGGGGCAAAATTTAAAAGGACAGAAAAAAAAATTGAAACTGAATTTTTTTTTTTTAAAACGTCTTTTCAGATTCAAGGGTGGGTTTTTTTCAGTTTAATTTTTTTCGTTTCAAACAAATATTTATGGCCCCAATTTAGCTCCACATATTTTGTCCTTACCCTATCTGACCCCTCTGTCATCGGTTCACCTGAAAGTTCAAAGTTCACCACACAGACACTTAAAGGATTTGTTGTTCCAACCAAAAAAAAAATCTGTATTTTGGTGAAATCTTGCGCTGAAACTTTAGTTTCTCCCTTTTTTCCTGTTTAGTCTTTCACTAGGAAACTGACATCTCTAAGCTGGCAAAGACGATTTTCAGTTCTATAGACACCATTTTCTCAAAGACAAAGACTTTTTCTGACCTTCAGTTGATTAATGAAATGTTTTTCTCTCAGGGTGTTGAATGCCAGATCTAATCTCTCTTTGACTCTTGGTAAGTTGGTGATATTTTAGAACCGTTGAGAAACATAAAGTGTGAAGATGTTCTATCCTGTTTGTTATGATTTCAGTTCAAAATTATAATACAACAAAGAGTAACAATAGTTTTGAAGGCCAAAACACTAAAATGTGTTACTAATTGCAGAAACTTGCATACGGAATGTCAAATTAAATATTCTGATGAAATCTAAATGTCAGACTTTGTTGTAGTTAAACAACTTTTTTTTTCTGACAAACAAGCTACTGCTACCAGGAGTGGGGTTCGAACCCACGAGGGCTTTTGCCCATTGGATCTTAAGTCCAACGCCTTAACCACTCGGCCATCCTGGTTCCTGTTCTGTTTCAAACTCACATTGAACAGTTCTTTGTAGGAGTTCTTAGGTTGAGTGACATTTGTGGATCAATTATGGTAAAATTTTAAAGAGCATCTGACAGAAGCGATTAGAAAATATCTAAACTCATGATGAGGAAAAAGAAAGCCCAGCTCCTGGGTAAGGATGAGACATAGACAACATACTTGGGAGTATCAAAAATGGTACATTGTAGAAGCTGAGCATCTAAACCTTCACTGTCAGATTAAGATACAGTTTGCTTTTGAAGACTCTTCCAGGAGTGGGGTTTGAACCCACAAGGGCTTACACCCATTGGAGCTTAAGTCCAATGCCTTAACCACTTGGCCATCCTGGTTTCTTGCAGAGCAAAGTGTTTTGTTTGTGGCACCAATCTGAGCCAGCTATGAGTCAGCACTATATTGTGGGAGAGACTTAGTCAAATTTTGAAGAGCTGATGGACGTGATTAGAAAATGTAGAAGCTTATACGATACATCCGTGAGGGAATATGAGGACTTTCAGAAAACAAAAAGCACGTGGGAGGAAATTGCTCAGACTGGGTAAATATGTGTTGAAATAATCATGCTATAAGATTTGGACACAAATGGAAAATTGGTGAGTGATTCCACAACCTGGAGAGGTCAACAGTGAAAGCTCAGCCATCTGTTGGCCTCAGAGAACAGACACAATGCCTCCAAGCACATGGATTAGGTGATTCTCCTCTGCCAGGGGTGGGGTTTGGGCCCATGTGGGCTGGTGTCCATTGGATCTTAAGTCCAACACCTTAACCACTCAGCTATCCTGGTCCCCATTATTGTGTCTGCTGGCCAGTAAAACAACTTCAACCCTGTGGCAATTGCCTTCAGCGAAAACATGCAACCATCCATGTTTTTCATCAAAATGATCAATCTCACTCTTGAATCTTCAAGAGCTCTAGAGAAGAAGCCTCCATGATGTCCCAGAAGATCCAATAACCTTCAGGATCATACGCACTCAAGGAATACACTGACCAAGTGAGTTCAGGTAAAGACCTTTGGATAAGGACCTTTAATGACACCAAGGAAACAATCTCTGTTCATGGAGTTTGATCCATACATCAGGTCACATCACACAGCTTTAGATGAGATCAAACCATAACTAGACTGGAATCTAGAAAAAATTCCCGTTAGGATTGGGGTTTCAGCCCAAAAGTACTTCTACTTATGAGTTATGCCGTACACATCATCATTTTGGTTGGTTTTCCTGTACCTGTACTGATACTGTACAGAATGCAAACAATACCCCTGTGAGTGGGCCTTAAAGGACAAAATAGACAGATTTCCTGTGAATTATCAGGAGTTACTATCCACAGAAAAAAAAATAGTTGACTCCATTGTACTCTGACAATCCCCTTACCTTGACTCCAATATTTTATGCATAAACATCACTGATTTTGCCTGCATTTCATGAATGCATGCTTAAAAAACAAGAAAAAAACACCATGTGGAGATGGCTTAAGGAAGTAAATAGATGAAGGAAAATTCCCCGAAAAGCAGGAAGCTGTCAAGGTGAGGATGGGCAACATGTTTTACTTCCCTGTGTTAGCTTCCCATCGGATCTCCATGCATCTTTTTTTTTCTCTTTTCCGCCTCAAAGGCTAGATTCCCTCGCGACGTTGCTGCTGCAACAATTCTCTCCACTTCCCTGTTAGGTCCATGGAGATGCTGAAAAGCTGAATATTTCTCTTTAACCTGAGCTGAATTCCGATGTGCCCATGTGTCCTTTCCAGTCTCTGCTCCCTGATATCACCTCCTAAAGCTTTTTCATGTCCCACCACTGCAACGCAAAATAAATTATCTTCCAGTTGTGTTGCTCAACACCTTTGGGACGGACTGAAACAAGAAACCCTCTCATCCGACAAAAGTGTCTGACCTCATTGCTGTTCTTGTTGATTCCAGCTTTAAAATCAGGTGGAAAAACTGAACCCAGAAGAATTGAAGCTGTTATAGCAGCAGATTGAAGGTTTTAGACAGTGTTTGTTTTTTATTACACTCTGGGAACTTTGATAAGAACTTCGCCCCAGAGGTTGAATCCTACCAGCATTGTTGATCTTCAGTGTTTCCACTGGATAAAAACACCAGAGATTCCGGTTTTACTTTATGTTTACTGAGAAGAAGCAAAGGTTTACAGCTTCATGGTTTACAGCTTCAAGCTCTGCTGTATTTTTATACTACAGAGCTGCTTATATATTTGTATCAAATTATGTCAAATAAAAAAAGAGAAAATTGCTATTTAGCTATTTAGTCTGAGCTTTTAATATAATCTCTTTGTTTAATGCAGCAATAAAACACAATATGTTTTCTTGTTGCACAACTCAACACAATGTTAGTGATTTATAAATGAACTGTCACAGGAGACCTTGATAATGTCTTTATTGGATTTATTATACATTTACTGAACACGTTCTGCATTTTTGCATTCATACCAGGATGATTTGATTCTTTCCTCAGGCTATCAAAAAAATCACAATTTCAGAGGCATAATTAACATTCTGATTTCATTTTGTCTGTAACATAATGAAAATGTGCTGTTTGCGTTAATTTTTGCTTGGCGTTAACAGCAGTGATGCTGCAACGGTAAGCAGGAATAGACAGTATGCTAAATGAACAGATCCTAACATTTCAAGCTAAAGTAAAAGTCTTAGTCTATTGTATATTTTCTGCAAAAATGACCAAAAATATTGGGTTTAAGTGACTCATAGCTCCCGCCTGCAGGTGGCAGTATTTCCTCTGCTACTCTGCTGATGCAAGTTGTAGTCTGTCATCAATATGGTGAATAACAAAAATTGAGATATTTAAGTTTTTAAAGAATAAAAATGTTTGTGTGTCAAATCTAATTGCTTGGAAATATTTCTAAAGTAGCACCACAAGTCAAGCAAAAAATCACGACAAAAATCTAAGATCAAATTTTTTTAGAATGTTTGCTCATATTGACCCCAAGTGGACAAAAAAAATATTTTACATTCAAAAGAATGAGAAACTGTACATTTTTTAAAGAATGAAAACACTTGTGTGTCCAATCTGTCTGCTTGTTTTTTTATACTGAGGAAAAAGTATCGCAAAATTCCTTGCAAATATTTCCAAAGTTGCACCACATAATCACTGACCTTGATTGTCAAAAACCCCCCAAAAAAAACAAAACAAAGAAACTTACAAAAAAATCAGAAATCCTGATTGATTAATGTTTTGTGGAATGTTGAGGAATTTGGGTCAGACTGACCTCAAGTGGCCAAAAACGTAAAATACGATATGTCAGGTAAAATTGGGAAATAATATAATAATAATATGTTACTGCTCTGATGTGCAGTAATGTGGGGTTTGCTCTAGTTTGTTTTGTCGAAGAAAGAGAAAAGCAAAACTCCCAACTTACCAGTTTGTCAAATCTCATCAATGGTCATAATAGTGACCAAAAAAACAACAATTTCCTTGATACCAACTGCTTAAATAGGTTTTTTTCTTTTTCAGCTTGAGCCTTTCAAAGATGGCTGACCTCTCCGCCTTATCTCCCCATACCTCCTTTGTCCCTCAGGAGGTTTTCCAGTTATGCCTCACTGAGCCTGAGGCAAAAACAGGACTTGCTGAAGGTAAGAGATATTTCTTTTGGCATGGGAATGTTTTGAGATCTTCTTGAATCAGCCAGAGAGAAGAATGTATGTGTTTCCCATCTGAACCTGAACCAGGTAACTTTGGACGCCAGTAACATGTTGTTTATATCTTTGATTATTTTTACAATGCTGGCTTGTTTGTGTGAATAAAAGGTTGGAAATGTTCCTGTTTTGTATGAATAAGAATAATTTTATTCACATACACAAGGTGGATAAAGCTGGACTCATAACCTTATTTTCCCAACAGATAAAGCTGATTTGAGAAACTACGAGGCATTAATTTGCTAACTTTGCAGTCTTTTCCAAACACCATCAAGTGTTACGTTTTGTCACCATGTCCTCCTTTGTCCTGTGGTGTGTTTGTCTCATGGGATCCACTTGTAAAAATGCGTGTTTTCCAAATGCCACAGAGCAGAATGTCCCATCAGGGAACAATAAAACTGATTTCAAAAGCAAATGAAACAGCCTCACGCTGCTGAAGAAAATTAACAGCCCCTCCAGGGTCACTTTGGCACGGTCACGGATACGCTGCTGGAAACTTTGTCGTGTCTCTAACACCCTCTCGGGGTTCATGGGGTGTGTGAAATTTGAAGTTAGAAGATGCAAAGTTGCCGTCAGGGGTGATGATAAACCGCCTCAGAGACTCCAAACAACTCAAACAAGGACAAACACAATCTGATCTGGACAGTAGGGAGACCAGAGAATCGCATCGAAGCAGAGGAACCCTGGCGGCGAATCCCCTCTGTCTGACCTGCAGAGTCACGGGTCAATGAGCGAGACGGCGCTGTGGCTAAGGAAAATCAAAACAGAGTTTGAAATGTTTTCAAGGAACTCTGCAGCAAACTGTCAAACAATAATTAGTTTTGCTGCCTGAAGTGTAAGGCAGAGTGACCAGACAGCTGGGTAGTAAAACTCCAAATGTTGGCGATTGACAGTGTAGACGGTGAGATATGGAGCTCCAACTGGTTCAGGAGAAAAGAAATGGTGGATAGACGGATAAAGTATGGAGCCTGTGTGTTTTAACCTCTAAAATAGAGAGTTGTTACTGATTTGTATTGCCAGTAGTAGATAGCACAACAACAATCCCACTGGTTTATCAACTTTTAGCTAGAACATCTTCAACTGCATTGATGGTATTCACAAATTCCAGTTCCAACTGTAGTTAGACGAATCAAAGCATAACTGTTAAGGGTAGACCAACCTAACAGTTAGCAAAACAAGCTAAAAATAGTGTATTTATCAAAATGTTTTACAACGCTTCAATCACTAATGTCACATATTAATAAAAGAAATTGTAGTGTATTAGCTAAAAAGTATCAGGAGACAAAATCTATCAACAAAAAGTGTTTATTATTGTACCTTTTATATGTTATAGATGTTAACAGTCATTTTGAATTTTTACCTGATATAGCTTTGGGATAAGTTTAACTAACTTCTCTTTTGTCAGTCTGAAGTAATTTGAAGTAGTTAATTAATTTATTTTATTTTATAAGGTCATAACGTCAGATTATTATATTTTTCTTACTTTAAACAAAATACAATTATGTCAATGATTGTTTTTTGAGTGCATATTTCCTTGTTTTTCTCTGCATTCTATGCAATTCAAATACTGAAGGTACACTGAAGAAATCAAACAGTACCATATATTTAAAAAAAAAAACTTTTGTAGCTTTTATCTAAAATAAGCTAGAAGATATAGCTAATATAGATTAAGTTATTTGGCAGCTGCTCCCAACAAAAGTAATTAAATTTAAAATTTATCTCAATGTAAAGCCTGAATGAATAATGAGTATTTGAATTATTCCCAAATCTTTATTATTGTTTTTTAAAATGATTTTTTATTCTATTTTTAAAATTATATTTCTGAAACACAGTTTTCTTCTTTTTGTTTTAATCTTTTATTTATTTATTCATTCATTAAAAGAAAAGGAGGAAAATAAAGAATTATTCTGAGTGATTGTTTTCACTTATCTGAAACAGCAAGAGTTTTAAAATTGCTTTAATGGCGGAGCTTCCGTCCTCATCTCCCACTGAACTGTTAGCTATAATCTTCCACATCCACGGTAAGTGAAACCCACCCACTCTGTCACTTTCCATCGTGTTCAAAATAATTTTTTTGTGGATAATTTTTCGCCCGAGCAAAATAAAAAGTATTTGCTGAGCTAACAGACGAAACGGACGTTAGCAACAGACGTTAGCTACGGCTAACAAACTGACGCAGCTCGTTAACAAGCTAACATGAACGCCGAAGCTAATGGAGGAAGATGTACTGAAGTTCTGCTCACCAAGTACTTTTACCATGAGACAAAGTTAAAATGTATTATCAAAAATGTTTGTCTAATGTTCCTTTTATACTTTAATCGCCCGTTGACCATAAAGTGTCTAAAAGGTGTTTAAACGTACAGTTTAAAACACCATCTTTGCATTTTTCTGTAAAACTTAATTATCAGTATCATAGAAGTGTAATTTGTGAAATGTCTAGCATGCTTTGTTTGTAAAAACAAAACGAATAAATATAAGATTTTTAGATTTGACTTTCAGTATTGTGATCATGGGAATTTTGACTCTTCTGAGATCCGGTTCAATCGGCTCACCTAAAAGAACTGCCTGTTACTGTTGATTTTCTATTAGCAAAATGAAAGATCTAATTAAAAGTCAGGAGAAATAAATTTATCACTGCATGTAAACAATCTGACAGCAAGATGAATACAGTTGAAACCAGTCATTTGTGTTACAGTTTTCTTATTATAACCATAAATTTACAAGTTAAGCTCTTTTTCTGCACTGTGATAATTAAAATTATACATTTGTTATTGTGACAGGCCTAGTTATCTTTTCTATGGAGATCAGGCTTCTTTAAATTATTACAATGTTGTGTTAGTTGTGCTGATAAAAGTTTTAAATTTAAAAATCTCTCGTGGCCCTCAGTTACTTTCTACTTGACAGTTTTCACTGTTATCAAAGTATTAAATTTCCCTGCTCTATAGCTGACAGGTTTGCTTATTTTTTGCAGAGCTGTGAGGAATGAAATCCCTGCAGGACTGTTGTTGGTGAGTTAAAATTCAAACTCATCATTTCTGTTTCTTTTTGTCGTATTAAATAAGCGTCTGAGTCGGTGTTGCTCAATGTTTTCTTCTGTAACTCGTATTTCCTGCGGCTACTTTGTGATGTTTGGCACCACCCAACCCAACAAACTTCTGATCGCTTCAATAATTCAATAGGTTCACTACAAACTGGAAACGGGTTTTTCTAAATCGAGGTGCGTCGGGCAAATTGCTCATATCACATGAATTAGTAGTGGGAATCTTGACTTGTTTTAAATTAAAGCCTCGATAGAGATCGGTGTTTTACTCTGTGAACGGGTAATGAAGTAGAACAACAGGAAACGGCGGCGCTCAGTGAGCCGTCATGGTTTTGTTAAATGATGCAGATAAACTGCATGTTGCTTTGGAGCTGCTCTGTAGCAGGAAGCAGGTATCTGAGTTAAAACGGCAAGATTCAGATGTTTTCAGTTGGATAATATTATTATCTGTACAGGTAAAGCTAAATACATGAGAATATCTGAGAAAATTTGATTTATTTCTCTAGTCCAGCTTTAAAAGAGAAATTCCCATATTTTACAGATTCATTACACACACAGTGGTATTTTTCAAACATTTTTTATTTTGATGAGTCTCAATTGCTGAAAATTTTGTATGTATACTATATACAGTCATAATGAGTAAATTAGAATATAAATCCCTATGAGTCAGATTAAAAGTACCGTCTGAAAGTAACATACATACTTTTCACTTAATCCCACATTTCTGTTTTTAAAAGTAATTTTTATTAGTCTGATATAATATTATAGTTTTAAAATTGTGATTAAGAAAATTAAAGGTGTCAACTTTGTCTAATCTATATAATGTTTATATGTTGGTGATGGAGTTGGTAAAATAAATAGGATTTTCAATAATTCTAACTTATTGAAAGGGTCTATATAGAAGTATTACAAATATTTAAATTATTGAACTAAATTAGTCAGCAAGTGAAAGTTATTTGCATTCATTTGCATTTGTAATTTCTTGTTGTTGTTGTAGGCAAACCCAATATAGAATTATTCAATATTTGCTGATGAATGTCAGTAATTTTGGGTTGAATTCATGTTTAAACCCCAAACATTGAGCTGTTCCTGATTCCCGTAAAACTTAAACCTAAAAAAAAAATCTAAAATGACAGTGGAGACATTCTTCTTTTACTTTAATTACAGACAATATAAACAGAAGATGGTTGTTTTGTTTTGCTGTAAAATGCATGAATGTCTCTGTGGGCAGCAGTCGGCAGCATGTTGCTGTAAAATCTTAATGAACTCGTCTGTTGCTGCAGAAGTTGCTCCAACTCCACACATTGGAATAGTCTTCACGCTCTTTCTAGAAACATCAAAACAGATTTTTCTTACAAACATGCAACCTGAAAATGGGTTTTCTGTTGCATTTGGTAAAATTCCTCAAAACTCTTTGATTTGGAAGTATTGGCCAATAGTTAATTGCCCAAAATTAAGGAAACTGAATTAACCAATCAGAATGGTTGTAAGAATGAGCTGCCGCAGCCAATCAGTGACAATCTCTTATGTAGCATTGAAAAAAATGTCAGCGCACATTTTCAGTGTTTAACAGCAAAATATTAGCGAGTTTAGAGGAGAAGCAGATTAATCAACATGTCCGACAATTTTAAGCGTTTCATCTGACAATGAAAATGTATTGTTTTCTTGATAGTTAAGGATTTTCAAATAAGTTTTATTTCATGGTTTTATAAGAAAGTTTAGGATGAGTTCAGTAGACGAGTCTGAAAAACAAACTGCTTCATTTTTCCCTCTGAGGACAGAAAAATTCATGTTTTAAAGTGTGAAATACTTCATGAAAAATGTCATCCACATGCTCTGGGTCAGCCTGGTCTCATTTCAGGAACCGTGTCTAAGAACTTTTATAATTTAAGAGGAAATTTATTCCTTTAAAGCGGTTCGACTTTTTATCTTTTTCAGTCTGTAAAGACACTTTTTCCTGACAGAGACGAATAAATGACATGTAAGTCAGAAGCTTTTCAGCAGAGCATCGAGATGAAGGAACGACTGGGTAAAGGAAAATTACTAATCTGCAATTAGGAAAACTTACTGTTTTCACATATTTTATAAATATTAATCAATCAATAAGCCAATATTTTTATTTTTGCATTTTGCTGCTATTGCAGCTTTACACTCTTTACATTTTATCCATTTGTCTTTGTAAAACTGTTCAAGCTCCATCAGGTTTCATGTAGGGCATCTGTAAACATCAGTTTTCAAACTTTGGTACAGATTCCCTGTTTCATTACTCCATTTTCTTCTTATTCTATTCCTTAATACAAATTAGAGGGAACAGTCGGCAAATGCCCAGTGGCGCCACCAGAAAATTTACCTCAAGGTGTTTGAACCAAGCCAGTAAAAATTTTCAGAGGGTACAGCAAAATAAATGAATAAAAAAATAAATGAATCATTTATTTTTATATATAATAAAAAATACATTTTATTTTTATTCAATAAAAAATAAATGTTAAATTTATTTAGAAATGTAATAAAATGTATTTAATTTAAATTATTTTAATATAAAATTAATTTAGATTTTATATAGTTTAAATAAAACATTTTTTATGAAATACATATATAGACATTTATTGGACTATGTCTTGATGGTAGAAAATGACTCTATGCTTCTCTATGATCATAATGTTCTGGGTAGTTAACATTTTTCAAGAGGGGGCCGTGGTCTCCCCTGATCCCCCATTTAGGATCGCCACTGCCAATATCTTTACCTTTATTCAAGTATTACCTTTAATTAAGTATTGATTTCTTTCATTAAATTCATACAAATTTCATATACAAATTGCTTTAAATCACCTTAAGGCAGTAAAATCTTGAGATTGATCGGCCTCTAATTTAAATATTCAGGTTCAAAACTTTAACAGTGGCTAACTGGATGAAGTCCTGCTGCTGTTTCATGATAAATATTTGTGTCTTTAAAGACCAAACTGTGTCGTCCTGATGAGTTCACTCACCCGGCATTCCCAGAGGAAGGGAAACGTCTCGTTGATGACTTTTCTTTTCTTCTTGGACGATTCCTGGCACAAGACAATCTCGGGCTGCTACTTTTACAGTCCTGTTGCGATCGTTGTAAAATTGATTTGAGTCTCTGCAGAGACTCAGCGGCAGTGTCGCTCCCCCATCTCGTCTTCTCCTTTAAAGAAAGGCCCATTATGGCGGCGGCACAGACTGTCGGATCAGCACAGAGGAGCGCGTTTCCGCCGGGATTATTCAGAGGGAAGGAAGGGAAATAAACAGGTTTATTACGGACTGGGTTGTCAGTGATCCACATATCCTATAAATGGGATGTGAGGAGCTGGAGGATTCTGATAAAGGTAATAACACAACTACAGTCTGAGCTGAAGGCGTATGCATGAGACGGTAAAACGCGTTCCCAAAGCAGCGTGAGCAATCTGCGGCAGGCTCCAGGGAATGCTGCGTGTTGATGCGCTTCCTGCACATTCAAATACCGACTGTACTCACTCCTGCAGAGCAAATTCATACTGCAGAGGTGCAGGGAAACACCGAGACCGACAGGAAAACACGTCAGAGCCGTGTCAAGCTGTGATCTTCAACCAGGTTTTTCATATATCGCATTAGAAAAGGATGGATGGAAATGGCAACATTTGAAATAAGTTCCTCAATTTTCCCCACAACAATGTGAAGTTTTTTTGGGCTTTTCCGAAAAAGAGTTAAAGCGCCAAAACAGAGATTAAAACACATTGCGAAACGATTAATCGTGATTAATCGATCATTGGAATAATTGTCAATTAATTTCGAAATTGATTAATTGTTAACTACAATGTATAGACTCTACAAAGGCCATTTGCTGAAAGAGCAACACACCTGGAACAAATAATTAAACCAAAAAAATATACAAAAAATATATACATTTATTACATTTGATAGTGGTATGTTCTGCTGAGTATCCATGAACCAAAAAAGACGAATACTTCGTGTAGTAATCAGAGGCAGAGTACCCAAAAATTATACTCTACTAAAACATACTTTTACTCAAAATAAAAATAAAAAGTAGCCGTCCAAGAAATTATTGAAGAGTAAAAAAAAAGTACTTGGTAAAAAGTACAGAGTAACTGATCAATTTAGCAATCATTAAATATTTAAAAATTACTTCAGACAGAACAAAATATAAAATTAAGTGGAAATTTAAAATGACTAATTTATAAGTAACAAAAAATAACAAAATCAGGCAAAGGAAAAATTTTCCAAATCAGCTTCTTTCAATAAAAAACTTTTGAAACTTTAACTAAAACTGCAGGTGTGTCTGAATTTTTGGTTAAAACATGTTTGTTTTTCTTTGTGGGTATAAAATCCAGAAATTTTACTTAAGAGTAGAGATACGTCATAATAAAATTACTCATAAAAAGTGCAGTGTTGAAAAATGCTCCAAAAAGTAAATTTTTTCCAAAAAGTTACTCAAGTAAATGTAATTGAGTAAATGTAACTAGTTACTACCACACTCTGGTCTTAATTAACATTTTCAGTTGTAATAAAATAATGTTAGAAATAATTTTAATCTTATTATTGCTTTAAAAAAAAGTCTCCATCTGCATCAACCACTTGTGCTGAATGGGTCAGACTTGTATAATTCGAAGGGCCACACATGGCCCCCGGGCCACACTTTGAACACCCCTGACTCGGCTGTTCTATAAATGAACAGCTCCAGCTCTGCCTCTGTTTCTGAGCTTTTATTGCGGTGACTGCAGCGCGTCGCTCCGTCGTAATGATGAAGAAGTTGCAGATAGTACGAGCTGCTCTGGATGACTCCATCAACGTGACACCGGTAGTTTAGACGGAGCGGCCGTGATGCATGCGGCGGGCGGAGAGACAAACAGAGACGGATACAGACGGAGCGGAGCCGGAGGGGGGAGCGCTGAACTCGGAGCAGCCTCACGGGGGCCATGACAGACAAACTGCTCCTCCCTGCATGGCTGCTTTAATGACAGGCAACAAACTCATTCAGCAGGACAAACAAATCACCGGGAAGAGCCTCTGCGCCATGCTCACACAGGCAAACACTGCCCCCTGCTGGCCGGACTGAAACTCTTTGATTTAAAAGAGAAGGAGGCACTGGTTGGGATTTGGTATTTAAGTAAACTTTAAATTTCTTATTTTTGGTATGATTTTACACAAAGTTTTTCCTTTCTTTTTGTGATTTATTTATGTTCTCTATACTCTGAAACGGGTGTAATTTGCTTCGGTGCCTGTCAGCTCAGACTGACAAACCACCAGGGTTCTTGTAGTTAGCTAAAACTAACAAAATAACAAAATTGAAATTGAGAAAACATTAATTAACTGAAATACAGGGGGAAAACTACAGCTATGTGTGGATTTATAAATCCTAACAATAGTGAAAGTAGGGTTTGAACTAGGATTGAAACTTCGGTTTGAAGTGAGGTTGGGATTAGGGTATTATGGAGGGTTGGAACAAGGGTTGCAATGTTAGAGTTGGGGTTGAATTAGGGTTGGGAAGAGGTTTTATGAGAGTTGGAATTAAGATTAGAATTAGGGTCGAAAGTTGAAACTGGGATTAGAACTAGGGTTGAAACTACGATTAGAACTGGTTTTGGAACTGGGATTGGAACTGGAACTAGGATTTGGGTTAGTTCCAACCCTGGTTCCAACACTGCAATTAGGGTTAGTGTTTGGGTTTGAAGCAGGATTGTAATTAGTTGAAGGATCCGTCTACATTCAAAGGCTGAATGAGGTTTGCAACTGAAAGTGGAAATATTTACCTGTGATAGATTACAACGTTTTCAGCAGAATTACTCAAAATTAATGGGATGTTCCATTTATTTCAATGGTACCGAAGATGATCACAAAAAGCTGAGTATCTCATAAACCGTGGAAAATGGTGTATGAAATAAACCATCTTCATAAATGGCAATGCCAAAACACATAGCTGTAATGTCCTGAATGAGTAGAATATGGCTGAAAAAGCACAAAGTATGCAGAAGTGGTGAAAAACCTACAGAAAAAAAGTGGAGGAACTCAAGAGTGTAAATGCTTGACAGTATTCCCACTAGTAACTAATAAAAAATAGCAAATACACTCCAAAACCTAATTACAATTTACTGAATTATTTAATTCAGTAACTGAACTACAACAAAGAACCAGTGGTGCAACTTCATTGCACCACTGGAACCTCATTGGTATAAAATAAGCTTTAATTACATATTGTTAACACAGCTTTGTTGTTTTGATGAGCCCGATTGCCATCAATGCTGAACCTGTAGTTGTTTGTGGGGGCAGTTGCATCGGTTGCCATGGAGACAGACAAAAGTAATTGTTTCGGCCCATCCTCGACCTTCTCTGGCCTGTAATTGTGCTGAAGAGAACAAAGCAAAGTAATGAGACGTTTACAGACGACAGACATCACATTAACAGTTGTTTGGTTTGTTCAGAGTTCCTGCAGTCTGGAAAATCTTGACAAGTTTAGAAAAAGAAAAACAGTCTGGAAAGTCGCTCCACCTCCGTCCAGTCGTTTGTCAATCATCCATCCAGCTCCTCTTCCCTCTGTCTGTATTTACCATGCTTCAAACTCTGCAGACAAACTGGGTGATAAATGTTTTGCTCTGGTTATTATAAGTAGGCTGTTATATATAAAAAAAAAAAAAATTCCCTTCTCACCCTCCGTGGGTG
>NW_015115404.1:0-10302 GCF_001443285.1 Poecilia latipinna
ACGTGTTACGTATGTCGTTATAACGTGATACGTATCTCGTTAAAACGTGATAGTATCTCGTTAAAACGTGTTACGTATGTTGTTATAACGTGATACGTATCTCGTTAAAACGTGATAGTATCTCGTTAAAACGTGTTATGTATCTTGTTATAACGTGATACGTATCTCGTTAAAACGTGTTATGTATCTCGTTAAAACGTGATAATTTCATCCATTCTGAAGGTGGTGGTTGTCTGTCGTGAATGCAACAAAGGCCAGCACAATGGCTAATTTACAGGAGTTGGTCAAGTTTTACTTTATGCTCGGTCTAAGACATGGAGAAATCCTTATGCTTCTGCGCACAGTGGATGACGTTATAATTAGTATGAGCACTTTGAGAAGGACCCTCGAAAAAATGGGACTCCACAGAAGAAAAAATCATTCCGATCCTTTGGATGTTGCTGCCTTCCTCATTGACCAGCTGGAGAGTTACGGGAGCCTCCATGGATATAAGTTTCACCACCTTAAATGTATTCAGCAAGGATATGTTGTGAGTCAGACTACAGTAAGACATCTGTTAAAATTCCTTGATCCCAGTGGTGTGGAACAAAGGCGAAGGAGACGGCTGATGCGACGAGTGTATTTAAATCCTGGGCCTAATTTCATGTGGCACGTAGACTCCTATGATAAGCTGAAGCCGTTTGGTATATGTATTAACGGAGCAATCGATGGCTTTTCAAGACAAATGATATGGCTTCATGCTTTCTCTACAAGCAGTGATCCTAAAGTCATCGCTGGATATTTCATAGCAGAAGTTGAAAGGAGGATGGGGACACCTGCCAGAATCCGTGCCGATTTTGGAACTGAAAACGTCACGATGGCAGAAATGCAGAAATTCTTGCGATGGACTGCTGATCCCTCCGCAAGTAACTGCTTCATCTCTGGATCCAGCAATCATAATCAACGGATTGAAAGCTGGTGGGGCTTTTTGAGGACTCATCATGCTCAATTCTGGATGAATCGTTTTCATAATCTGAAAGAGAATGATTATTTCTCTGGTGACTTTTTGGACAAGCAGCTTGTTCTGTTTACTTGTCTGAAGATAGTTGAGGTACGTCAAAACATCAATGCTGTCATGCTTATTTTCTTTATGTGAATGCTCGTTTGTCTTTGCAAGAGTATGAGGAGGGCGAGGCAAAAAATAAAATAATGTATTTATTAATGATTTAAAATAGATCGCTGATGCTATTTCCGTTTCAAAATAAAAATAGAACTCCCTCACAAATCCCCCACCCCCTCCCCACCGAAAAATAGTGTTGTTTTTTTAAAAACAAAATTATGAAATAGACAGTTACAAAAAATAAAATAAAACGGGCTATGTTTATTATTAAAATGTGGGACCCGAGTGCTGATCTAATTAAAACTGAAGCCGAATAACAGTAAACCTAACCACAGTGAATTTAGTTTCAAATTGGACTAACTTCACTGCGGCGTTAAACCGCCTAATAAAACCAAGATAATAGCAATTGTGAGCATGATTTTCAGAACGAGGCGGTAAAAGTTAATGATTAATTAGAAAAATAGTCTCTAAAAATGGAGGGGCAATCTCACGCAGCAGAGTAAATACATAATTTGTGGAAAAGAAGCTAGACGTCGTGGTCCTCTATCCTCTACCACGCAACCCTCAATAGTAAAACACAAAAATTCAGAAAGACAACAAATAATCTCAATATAAATATAACAGCAAAAGTGAATAACTTAAAAAATATCGGAGCAAAACAAATCCAAACAGCAAATATATAAAGAAATATGAAAATAATTCAAAAGAGGCAACATTGCCACATAAACGCTTCCCTTTGACTGTCTTAAATAGTCGCTGTTGTGCTGAAAACGCAACGGCTACTTGTCTACCTTAATTATAACAACGTGAAGATGTCATAAAGAAGTGTGTGTCGAAAATACACTTCAATTGCCTTACAGAATACCTATAGGCTATTACAGAATACCTAAAGAAACATAATTAAACCGACAAAGAATAACCAGCAAATAAAAATAAGTAAAAGCACTAAGTAGTACTGAACCAAAGGAAAACAGGAGGCAGACAGATTTAACCAAATTAATAACGTAACACAAAATAATTATGAAACTGGAATGAGTCGAAAACAATTCAGCAACCCGGAATCCCTGAAGATGCAGGGAGAACCAGGAGGTTTAATACCACATGGAGTCACTTTAACTGCCGCTCTTAAATCCCAAATAAATTCACATTGTAAGCTTTCAAATGAGGTAGGTTTTAATTTAATTAGCTAAATAACGTTCCTTAAAAAAAAAAAAAAAACATTGCTATACCAGCATTGAAACGTCTTCAAACAACACATCTACTGACCCATATGTTAGCAATCGGTTTGCCGTAGAAATCTGATAAAATTATATTTGTATGAATCCGCAATTCTCGTTAACTTTATCAAAGAAACAGAATTGAAATCACATTTTGATGATTTTCAAATCATCAAAATATATGCAATAAATCTACAAGTATGCAATGGAGTAACATAATACACAAAGTAGATGTCAAAGTCGGCAAAAACTCCCCTGAAATATAAAAATATATTCTATTTACAGTAACTTATTTTAAAATTATGCTAATAAAAAATGCTGCTTTTACAGTGCTACAGCCAGCACTGACCCAGTCTCTTCATCTGACACCACTATGGCACACAGTTTTGCTGAATCTGCTGCACATCAGTTTTGTTTTTGTTTTTTTTCTGTGCAGCATATCCATAAAATGTCTCATTTGTTGGACTGCTGCATTTTGTATTCCTGATGGCTTAGGCATAAACCTTGTTCCATGAGCTTTGATGGTTGTGTGCCCTCTATAAGTTTTACACAAAGTTCTTATGTATCGTGTTGCAAGACCTAAAAACCAAAACCTATAAATTTAATTTAAAATAGCTGGAGGAAAATTAAAACACTAGATTTTTAATTCTTCTATTTTTTTTAAGTGTGACTGTTTTATCACAGAACACAAAGAATAAGCCATGCATGGATTAATTAACCAAACATCTGCTTTTTATTCTTGAGAGTAAGCTTGCATGAACCTACTTTAGCTAGCACATTCTGATATATCACTTACATACCGTCTTGCAGTGGTATGTAATTGATGTTATATTATAAATATAATATTTGAAATGTTAGTTTCACATTTTCACTCCATCCGCATTGTATCAATTTTAAAAGTTTCCCTTTTATTTCAGAAATAATGTGTACCCTACCAAATGATTTAGAAAAGAAAGCATTTACACAAATCTTAACTGAATATTAATTTGCAGGAGGAGCTCCAAATGGTTTGCCACCTGTGGAATACACACATCATCCGGCACAGCAGAAATACAGTCGCTCCAAGTGGACGTCCAGTTCTGATGTACACCATCCCACATCTTTTTGGTGGACAACAGTATCTGGTGGAGGTCTCCCAGGAGGCAGTAGATGCTTGTAAAGAAGAATGCCGGCAAAGAGGAGCTTATCCTTGTGATGAAACAGTTTTCAGCTTGTGTTGCCATATAATGTCTGAGAACTTTTTACTCGCACCATCCACAGCAGATGAAGCCATTGAGTTATACAAATTCCTCAGAACATACATACGTATGACCTTATAAATGGTGCAATGCAGCTTATCATGTTAGCATAAGTTTTTTTTCTTGTCGCTGATGTGTAACAGTTAACATTTTTTCACAATTTTTTTGTGGGGAAAAAAATCAATAAATAAATCTGGAAAACCAATTTTAAAAAGAACCCTTAACCAATAATATATATTGAGCTGAAATATCCGAGAAATAGAATAGGACATTAACCAATTGATGATGCTGGTCTTTTAATTGCATGCCTTTTTTTTTTTTGGGGGGGGGGGGTTTGATGTATACTTAATTTTAAGTTTACATAATTGTGCCAATATGTGACATTTCATGGTGGTCAATTTTATTCATTGAATACTTACAAAAACGTTAGTAGTTTTGGTATTAAATATATTGCCCATTACTTCAACTTCAAGAGTTCAGTTTTCCATTACAAAGCTGAATATCCAACGGAAAATTATATAGAAATCAAATTGATGAAACTGTCGGCAAACATGTTTATTTTCTGTCAATCAACAACTACTTGGATGCACAAAAGAAATGTTTTACATTAACTGAAAAAAAACAAACACACTTAACAGAAAAACATCTGCTTACATAATTCGGTATATTTCTTTTATGAACTCTACGCAAACCTTCAGTTTCAAATCAAAAAGGTGCTCAGTGCTTCAAACACTCTAATCATTCGCACTCTGTGAAAACAAAAGGTTTTGCATGTTATGTAAAAAAAAAAAAAATTACAATGAAAACATATGGTTACATAACTGTGTATATTTGTGTTACGAACTCTACACAAACCTCTGGTCTGAAATCAGAAAATTATTTAGCTCTTCAACATTACTGAGAAAAATTTTCTTAGCATATTGTGCACTTTTCATTTAATTTGAAAACTTCACATATTTTTCTTTATTTGCCATAATGATGCATTGCAGGGTTTATGTTTTAATCCCCTTATCTCTGCATCTTCTTTTTTTATTTTGGTATTAAATTGCATAATTTGATCTAAACTATGCTGAACTCAAAGGAGTTTTGATTAAGCAGTATGCTGTCCATTTCACAACGAAGCTCTGGGTATGAACCATAGGTCCATGGAAGCTCCAGAGCTGGTCCACAAGTATGTGCAATAGGTCGCCTTGCCAGACCTTCTACTGGCGTGAAGATCACCTCAACTTTGTTTACACATATCATATCAGAACCTGTAACAAATCTTAGCATTCTTCTAAGTCCTGGATCATCCAGCCCTCTTATGTACTACTGTAGAAAACGAAAGCTCTGACTCTCTGCTTGAGTAGTAGGAGAGGCCTCTAACAACTTCAAAAACCTTTTTGTTGTTGGCTTTTTTTCTTGGTACATCTGCAGGAGAGCTTGTGGACTACAAAATGACTCCTTTAAAATGTGGCTAGCAGTTGACGACATTTGTTCTGCAGCATATCTTGGTTTTTGGATAAGGTGCTTGTGTGCTGCGCTTAGAAGGAGTCCTTTTAAATTATCTTGTGTTGGAAGTGTTGTTACATTTAAGCGATCCAGAAGATCAACAAGTTCGTCTCTGTCCTCATCTGGACAGCCTGATTTTAAGACATTGCTCACAAGGTCTCTGTCTGACTGAGTGATGTACAGGAGAAGGCTTTCAAACAACATTTCCTCAGACACTTCACTCTCACCAAAAATGAGAGCAACTGTAAAAGCCGGGGCAAGGCGACAAGGAAAGTATCCATGATCTTTAAATCCCTTAAGCAGTATCCGGCCAATGGATTTCCATTCTCGTTTTTGCCATCTGTTAGGCAATGATGGAACCCTTAGCTCCTCCCCTTCTCCGATGTGTTCCATAAACTCAGTCCAAAACGTGGCATACACATCTCTTGAGACACCATCTGCATCAGCTCCCTTTTCATCTATAAAACAAAATTTTAGTGTTTGTCTAAGGAGTATTTTATCCTTGAACTGTGTTATCATCTCTTCAAGAAGATTGCTCCGGTGTAGTTTTATAGTGATACACACTATTTCATTTGAAGCTGCGCTGGTGCTTCCTTCATCATTTGATGCGGGACTTAAGCGATTTCCGCTTGTGTTAGGAATTTCCAGAGATATGAAGTCTTGCTCGTCTCCTTCAAACTGATAGATGATGGTGTCATCAAGTTCACCTGGAATAGGCTCTGCATTTGAGACTGGGCCGAAAGTGACTTCGGATTCATCCAAGTCTGATGACAGATTAAAAAGAGGTTCACTTTCTTGATCATTTTCATCCAAGTCTGTTGTTTGTACATCATTTCCTTCAGATTCCTCTTCCTCCAAGTTGATCTTACTCGTTGTTGAAAAGTAAAATCTCAACCTTCCTAATCTGACCACTGAGTACAGTTCTCCCACTGAAGCTGTACTTTCGTCGAGTACAGCTTCTTCTTGGAAGTCCAGTATGTCATAATTTAATGTCTCCAAACTTCCAAATCTACATTTTCCATTGGTGAAAAAAAGTTCTTTGAATAATTAATAAGATCTGATTTATTTGTGTCTTTGGGTACATCAAGTGTCCTTGTTCCACCTCCCTTGCGTGTCCTGACTTGTTTTCCATCATGAATCCACCCCAGCTCAATTCGTCTCGTCTTTTTTAGAGCCCATTTATTGGATTGTGCATGTGTCCTTGTCCGTTTTGTTGTACTTGTGTCAGCTTGATCTAAATTTTCATCACTACTTTCGAGGCCCATTTTCCTCTTTAGTTTTTCCAGGAGGGAATGTTTTTTTGAATCTTTGGGATTTTTGCCTTTTTGGTCTAAGCAAAAGCGTCTTGCTGCTATTCGGTCACCATAAGTTGGAATGTATTCAGATAGAGTTCCATCATCCATACAGTCAATTACTGTAGCATCAATCTGTGTAGAGAGAAATTCATATTAGAACTCACAGAGAAACTTGACACCTAGTGCAATATCCTGTGGCACTAGGTGCCGATTTGTCTTTCATTTTGTCTCACACAGCATGATGTTGCAAGATTATTATTATTATTTTTTTTGCATCAGTCATATTTTAAAATAACACTTTTATTAAAAAAATAAATTGAAAACCCCCATCAGCCACTGTGTGTTTGAGGCCTTTCAGCACAAGGTAAATCACAAAGCTGAAGTTGGTTTCCGACTCCAACTTCCGATTTTGAAAATGACTAAAGGGCATTTCCAACTAATTTTTCACCTAGACCCTTCAAACTTGGACTGGGTTATTCTACTGTCATAGCGGAATATTTAAAACTATGTTTGGGATTTGTGAAACCTTTTTCTGATTTGTGAAACTTCACTTTGCTTAACACGTCACTGCAGAAGATCTTTTTCTTCACCATCACCATCCTTCAGCCATCACCATCTACAAAGTAGTGAGATTGTAGAGGCACAAAAAGTCTAAAAATTGCAGTTTAAGTTTCACAAATTAGAAGAATAGTTTCAAAAAACCAAAACATGGATATAAATATTCTGTTATTAGTTGAGAATAATTCAGTCCAAGTTTGAAGTGTCTAGGTGTTGTAGTTGTTTAACTAGAGTAGATTGAAGATGTGGAAGGTAGTAATATTCACAATATACCGTCATATATAATATTTCAGTTGGTGCGCAATGAATCTAAAATATATGACAGTGAAATATTTATCATTACATTATGGAAAATAATTAAATATCACAATTCTAATGTTTTGAGAAGGACCTCTAGTAGGAGGAGTCGCACATTAGTAAGCTTCCGAACAGGAAGAAACAATCGGAAGCTAAGGTCAGCTTCGTGTAATAATTAAAGTGAATATGAAACAATTATTATGTTAAGAAAGAAATTGACATTGGCTTAGTTTGTGTCTTCATCCTATAAGTAAAATATTAACTTAAACGTATGCTAGCCAAAACGGAAGAACCAGCCTTATCATGCTAATGATTGAAAAAGTAACAGTTAATAGCATGCACTTATAATATACTTACATGCTCCTCTTCCATGCGCGAGAGGCACTCTTCTGGTACGCCACGGTTTCGCAGGAAACGTAGCAAAGGAGTGTCCATAATTAGAGTAATTCTTCACGAGATGTAGGCTATCTAAATTTAGCCGTGTAACGTTGTCTTCCCTGTCTGCCCGAGCACATTACCGCCAGATTACCACAACCATCGTGTTCTTCTTTTGTGTCTTTTTGGCGGATGGCAATCAACTTACAGTGCATTTACCGCCATCTACCGGAATAAAGTGTGGTCACCAATGATATTAAGAGGGAATTTATTAAAACACATTATAATGGTGTGCATGAGTGTGCAAATTCACACCCGTACACACATATGTACAACCACATACATAAATACTTTTAAATACAATTAAATAGCATAGTGATTAGACATAAAAGCTCTAAATTTAGGTTTGAAAATTTCATTATAGTTTTACAGTTCAACAATCAACAATTCCACTACGGTTATTTATTCTGCCAGTAGAATTTTGGAAATATTTTCATATTTATAATATTTATGTGACCAATTAAGGACATGGGTAGCATCTTTAATTTATTCTAGTTTTAAAGCTAACATATAACAAATTAACATATTCTGATATGGAATACTTTATTCATCTCATGTTGCATGATGACTAAATTGGAATCTGAAAAGTTGTTGGCATTATTATCCCAGCTGATGCATCCCTGTAAACCACAACACCCAAACAAAAAGGCAGGTGCTCTAGGACAAAACCTGAAAGAAAACAGGTTAAAATAATAACAAATATTGCAAATGTGATAGTTCATTTCTAATGGATTCCAGTATTCCATATGAAAAAAGGTTTTTTAAATCTCTCATTACTGAAGTTTCACAATTCAGATAAAGATTTCTCAAATGACAAACTAGGTTTGAAATATTAAGCGATTGGCATGGAATAATCTACTCCAGATTTGAAGTGTTGATGTATGTTTGTTTTTAAAACATATCAGGTGATTTCTTAACACTTGTATGTTAAATCTAATTTCCATGATTAGTTACTTATTCACAGGGCTGCACAGTGGTGTAGTTGGTAGAGTTGTTGCCTTGCAGCAAGAAGGTTCTGGGTTCAATTCCCAGCCCCGACCTTCCTGCATGGAGTTTGCATGTTCTCCCTGTGCATGTGTGGGTTCTCTTCAGGTACTCTGGTTTCCTCCCACAGTCTAAAACATGACTGTCAGGTTAACTGGCCTCTCCAAATTGTGAGCATCTGTGCATGATTGTGTCTCTTTGTTGACTGGCAACCTGTCCAGGGTGTACCCTGTCTCTTGCCCAGAATGTCAGCTGGAGATAGGCACCAGCACCCCTCCCAACCCCACTAAGGGACAAGAGTGTAAACAAAACGGATGGATGGAGTTACTTATTTACACTCATATGTAAAGTATAATTTAAATGCTTTTTATTATTTGCCTAATTTAACTTGATTGTACATAATTACAAAAAGCTGACATGAAAAATAATTACAATCTAAGCTTTATTTATGATTTAGTTTGGAGAGAGGAAGTCTTTTATTTTGAAGAATGCTTAACAGGATCTAGTTTTGTCTTTTGCCACTATCGAGCCTTCTGTTGATTTCGGTTGCTTGGTTACGAACAGCCGTTGCCGTTGTTCAGCAAGTGTACTGTTAAAAAAAAATCTGAACAGAAACTGGTCAGCAAATACGTCTGAGCCTCCGTTATAATCTCCCTGTAGCCATTTCCCGAATCAGAAGCTACAATCGGAAGCCAACTTGAACTTCGATCCAGACAGTCAGGAACGCCGCCACAGCTAGAGGACCGGACTGACGTCTCCTTCTGTGCAGTCCCGTTCTGTTTAGGATCCTGCTCAGAGTACGCATGCTATTAATGGTTTTAACCACAGTGCAAAGCACCATCCGTATCTCTATGTTGTAGACCAAACATGATAGGAAACCTGACCAATTCATGTTAGCCACTGTACTAGCCTAGCATAATCCCGCCACTTCCTGATCATAAAATTATCATGTTTTAACAAGATACATATCACATTTTAACGATATACATAACACGTTATAACGAGATACGTATCACGTTTTAACGAGATACATATCACGTTATAACGAGATAAGTATCACGTTTTAACGAGATACATAACACGTTATAACGAGATACGTATCACGTTTTAACGAGATACGTATCACGTTATAACGAGATACGTATCATGTTTTAACAAGATACATATCACGTTTTAACGAGATACATAACACGTTTTAACGACATACTTATCACGTTTTAACGAGATACGTATCACGTTATAACTTGATAGCGCTCAATTTTTTTTCCCTGCGTGATAGCAATGCGCTTCCGTACTTGGAACTCGGGCATCGACGGGGTAATTTCCCGTGACGTCGCGAGGAGTGAGCAGAAAACTTGGAACCATATCCAGATTCAGAGAAATCCATCAAAGGTTGACACTCTGGCGTCGAAGCACCGGCGTTCCACCTCTCTTAAGCTGCCGATAACGAGATGATTGATCCCCGGTGTGGGGTTGACGTCATAAGCGGAGCCCGCCGCTCAGCCGCATCTCGGACTCCATCTAGTGGGGAATAAAATGAACCGCCGCCCCAAGAAACCCCAGAACCTAACACACAAAGCAGTGAAGATGTGTTTTACATAGCAGGCCAGACTGCTATAAAATCACATGTTATTGTTATTGTGACTTCATTGTTGATGTTGCTACTGTCACAAATAAGTAAAGTCATA
>NW_015115404.1:13406-14529 GCF_001443285.1 Poecilia latipinna
TATCACGTTTTAACGAGATACGTATCACGTTTTAACGAGATACGTATCACGTTTTAACGAGATACGTATCACGTTTTAACGAGATACGTATCACGTTTTAACGAGATACTATCACGTTTTAACGAGATACGATCACGTTTTAACGAGATAACGATCACGTTATAGAGATACTATCACATTTTAACGAGATACGTATCACGTTATAACGAGATACTATCACGTTTTAACGAGATAACTATCACGTTTTAACGAGATACGTATCACGTTTTAACGAGATACGTATCACGTTTTAACGAGATACGTATCACGTTTTAACGAGATACGTATCACGTTATAACGAGATACTATCACGTTTTAACGAGATACGTATCACGTTTTAACGAGATACGTATCACGTTATAACGTGATAGCGCTCAAATTTTTATTTTTTTTTTCCTGCGTGATAGCAATGCGCTTCCGTAGGTTTGGAGAATCGGCCGACAATTCTTAAATTTTGCCGTCTAAACCAGACTTAAGACTCACAAGCTCTACTCTTCTCTCACCACTGCCCAAACACTCTGACTCTGGTCACAATGGTAATGTTTACATATCCCTTTAAAATAAAATACAGATGCGCAACGAACATTTTACTTTCGTGAACATTTTAACTCACGATAATGACTAACGGGAGCCCTGAGCTTGTTTCTCTGCAACGAGACGGTCCCACCTGGGAGTGATGGAGACAATGACACCCGAAGTGTTTGCTTATATTCACAGCCTGCTTGGTCTCTACGAGGCGAAGCAGTTTGAAGCTTCATTGACTCATTAGCAGCGCGGCTTGTCATGTGGTGAGTCACCTACCAGGATAAATCAATTCTCCTGTCTCTTCTCTGGGCCTTTCCCCCTTCGCAAAGAAACTTTCCAAAGACACCGGGGGCCTCATGCATAAAGTGTGCTTGCGCACACAAATTGTGCGGAGCCATATTTTACACACAAGTCGGCATGTATAAAAATGTACTTTGCGTCAAAGTTTGCATAAATATAAGCACACTTTATCGCTGGCGTGAAAATGTGCGACAGCCACACAAACTTTTTCTGTGGACAATATCAAACTACAAAGCGTCAAAACTCACCTAAATACACT
>NW_015115404.1:17724-29183 GCF_001443285.1 Poecilia latipinna
AAGTTCTTGTACTTTGTTACTTCCCATCATTGGGTATCAATGTTGGCGAGACTAAAAATCTCTGCTAACGCCAGTGGGGAATGTTTAGAGACGGGTTTATTAATAGGAACGGCCGAAAAAGTGTTTCTACTTTTAATGCTTTGGGTAAAGGTGTTTTCACCAAAACTCCTCCGTTTCAAAATGAAGGTTCAGTTCTGAGCAGAAGGCAGTTAGTCTTTGAGTTCAACCAAAAAAGGGAGCATCAAAACTAAGAGTTTGAAAGTATCAACCAAACATTTCTGACATGCGCAAATAAAAGTTTGTTATGCAAATTATTTTTTTCCACTTCGTGATATAAAAATTAGTGATTAAAAGAAAAATTTAAACAAAGCTTTTCGTTTAAACAAAATTCATTACAATTCCAAAAGTTTTGACCACTTTAAAAAAAAAAAAAAAAATTAGATTAGTTTTTATTTGATTGAATAATTGTGAAACAAATTTACATTCATTGAAAAATGTTTGGCATTATTTTATGTCATCCACTGAAGAGTCAGGTTTCAGAATAAAGGTGACATATATTAGTCACCTTTATTCTTTACCTACTTTACCTTTTGACATACCATGTCAGAAGGTAAAGTTCATGGGTCACTTCCCATCATGAGACGAGGACAGAATGATGTCCATAAGACATCATTCTGTCTGTTGGGGTTTGCTGACCCCAATAGACATATGTGGAGGAAACCACCTTCCACATATGTGTTACGAGGAAATATTTATATGAGATATGTGATCACTTCTTGCTGGTGGAGAAATGTATGTGTGTATATGTATGTAGCCTAGTATGAATTAAACAAAATTAAATGTATTATTGAGCACACAGTGTGGTCATCAAAAAGGCATTCTGTGATGACAGCATATATGGAGAACCGGTTCCATTAAAGTCATGTTTTTCATCACAGATGGCATCATAACGAATCCCGGTGGATTTTTAAATGTTGAAGCTGTAAGCTGCTGTTTTCTGGATGTGCTGCTTCAATGGCTGTGACACCAACACTCACTGTTTGTGGTAAGTAAATGGAGCAAAATGCAACTGCTTTTCTTTTTTCTTTTTTAAACATAAAACAAGAGTACAGGAACATCGCAGTTGTACTAGAAAATGGTACTTTGACTTGCCTTATTACTGAAATAAAATAAATACTGATTTCAGTGTAGCATGTCTGGTCCAGCACCTCAGAACTTTTGCAACTCAAAAAAAAAAACACGGTGAGCTGCTGGTGGACTGTCCCAGCGCCCCAACCGCCGGGCTTAGCAGGTTTTCTGGGCAAAACTCAAATAACTGTCAAAAAAGTCAAGATTATTTATATATCACAAGGATATTCATTGTGCTTTATATGATGAAAAGATTAGACAAAAAACACACTGTGTTATGTTGCAGTGGAAAAATAAAGGGAAGTATTGAAAAGTCGTAATTCAGACTAGAATTAATAAATGTTGTAGTTATTAATCGAAGGCAACTCTAAAGAGATGGGGTTTAAGCTTTGATTTAGCGTTTATTCACACCGGGAAAATCCTTTGGTCTGGAAAAGGGACTGTATTTTTTCTGTTTGGTGCATTTTGCTTTCATGTTGTGTTTTTTTGCTAGTGGACTATAATTTGTAAACAAAGACATGCAGGTGACGATTGTGGCTCCCATTGGACAGAAATTATGGTAAATGGTTTTGAATGTCGAGCAGCTCTGTATGTTTTGACCCAGCAGCATTGCTAAGAAGATTGGGTAAAAACTCAGCACAATCACTACATGCAGTAGTAGCATTACCAACAGTGAAGGCCTCATTATTACCATCATGTTCACCAGCGTCGGTGACACAGAGTAGACAAACGTTTTCATGTTGCTTTTCAAAGCAATGAGCTCCTTCAAGCCGAGCAAGTGGTGTGGCATTAATAAATGAATAAATCAAACTTTAGGAAATCATTTTCTAACTGACATCTATCTGAATAAAATTTGTTCTGATGTAAATGTTTTGTTTCATTTTCCAGCAGCTGCAGAAAAAAACAACCTCAGGATCGTTCTTCTTGGGAAATCTGGAGTCGGCAAAAGTGCAGCAGGAAACACCATCTTAGGGAGAAAAGCTTTTGAGTCTCATCCTTCTCTTTCCTCTGTGACATTAGTCTGTGAGAAGAAAACTGATGAGTTTCGTGATTTAAATCTGGATGTTATTGACACTCCAGGTCTGTTTGGGACTGAAAAAAATAATGAAGAGGTTGAGAAAGAGATTGTTAAAGGCATCAGCCTGGCGGCTCCTGGTCCTCATGTGTTCCTGATTGTTCTCCAACTGAATAGATTCACACTAGAAGATGAAAATACGGTGGAAATAATTAAGACAATGTTTGGTGAAGAAGCAGCCAAATACACCATGGTCCTGTTTACCCATGGAGACGAGCTGAAAAGGAGAAACATTAACATAGAAGACATGTTAGAAAACCACAAACCTCTAAAACAGATCATCAATCAGTGCTGCATCTTGGAGAAATTTGAAGATAAATATCATGTCTTTGACAATGAAGTTGAGGATTCTGTTGAAGTCAGCAGACTGCTGCAGAAGATCAACAGAATGGTAAAAAAAAATGGAGGAAGTTTCTACACGAACGAAATGGCAGAAAGAGCCAAACAAGAAGAAATGGGACGACCGCTTAGAGCTGCTGCTGCAGGTAGGACTGGGCATATGGCCACAAATCAAAATTATTAATTATTATTGCCACTTTAACAGACTTCAACATGACAGTGTCTGCTATATGAAGAAAATAAAATAAGTATTACTGAACAAGTTTAGAACTATAAAATAATTGAACTTCCAGAGTTTTTCGCTGGTTTTATTTTGTCCATAGTTTTGAGTTACTGTGAAAAAATCCCATTAGCATCTATTTATATTTATTTTATGCTATTTCAATATTTTCAATTGATAAAATAATGTATTTGAGATAAATCAAATATATTACTATATTGTAATGTGTAGTAGTAATTCTTACAGCTATTTTCTTTAAAACAAAAATAGGATTTGTAAATGTTTTGCATGTTTCACCCCAGACTTCAATACTGTAGATCAAGTGTGGAACAATTATTGCATTATACAATATATACTGAGCTTTATCATTAAAGTCTCTTACTTTATACAGTACTGCAACAGATTTAGCCATTTTTGTTCTTAAATAATTTATGTGAGGTTTCCATGTCAGATCTTCATCAATTATAGCCCAGCTTAATAGGCCGAGTTTAAAACCAATCACTAATTATTGGTTATTATTTACTGTGATGTATACATGGACAAACTGAGCTCAAACACAAAGATTGCAGATTGCACCATATTGTAGCCATGAAAACACAACAATCAAACTATCAAGATGATTCTTCACTTATACAAAGTAAACTTCCTAATTAAATCCTAAATGCACTATTTATTTTTTTATTTTATTTCTGCTGAAAGCATTAAATAAAAGTTAATAGCATTGCCATTCTCAATAAATGAATGGTAAAATTTTAGCTGTATGGTATACAGCTTCAGACTGGTAGGCCCTGTCTGAAGGGCAGATAGGGGGAGCAGATAGTGCCTCCCCCTATCTGTTTTTTAAAATTATAGATGACTTTGCCCCAGCTCCAGGACTTTCTTCACAACTTTAACTTTGGTCAAATAATAAACTGCTATTACATATTCCCAGAACCAGACTGAAAGCAGAGGAGACATTCGCTGTCACTGTTCCTTATTTGTGGATCAACTTACCCTTCAGTATTAGATCTGCCCATAATTTGGGCAGATCTAATACTGCAATCTTTAAAGCACCCCCATTTTGATCATGTTAAACCAAAGTGTGAACAACTTAAGAATCACTCCTTAAAACTACATTTTAAGGCTTTTCCATAAGGCCTGACATTGTAATTTACTTACCCCGTCTGTTTTAATTTGTTTTATCCTTATGTGTATTTATCTGTGGTTTTAGGAATACTGTGCAACACTTTAGTGCAGTTAATATTTGTTTTTAAAGAGCTTTATAAATAAACTATCTAACAAACATGAAAACTCAGTGCTTTCAGAATTGATGCATTATGTAGCTAAATTCATTCAAATGTGTGTAAACAAGAAAAACATACATCATTACTATGTTACTTCACAAACAGGAGAATGACTGAAAAGACGTAACATTCTAAGGGTGTTAAATATTAAATATAATGCCTAATGTTTGTTACCTATAATACTGTCAGAAGCCAAATGTTGCTCTGCTATCTCCTGAACTGCTGTGTTGTTTTCAGACCTCAGACTGGTGCTGGTGGGTCAGGAAAGAGTCGGGAAGAGCTCAGCAGGAAACACCATCCTGGGAAAGGAGGAGTTTAACTCTGAACTCAGTCTGGTTCCTCTGACTCGGAGCAGCAAGAAGGCAGAAGGAGAAGTTTTCTCTCATAAAGTCTCTGTGATTGACACTCCTGGACTCTCCAGCTCTGTTCTTCCTCCAGAAGAAGTGAAAGCTGAGATCCAGAGAGCTGTGGAGCTGAGCTCTCCTGGTCCTCATGTTTTTCTGCTCACCATCCAGCTGGGAAGATTCACTGAACAGGAGAAGAGAGGATTGAAGAAGCTGCAGGAGATTCTGGGTCCAGAGGTTTCCAAGTTCACCATGATCCTGTTCACCTACGGAGACCGACTGGAGAAAGAAACAGGCATTAATGTTCATCAGTTTGTACAAAGAGATGAAAACTTGCAGAAACTGCTGAAGAGCTGCAGTGGGATGTATCATGTGTTCAACAACCAGAGGATGGAAAACAGGAAGCAGGTCCAGGATCTGCTGGATAAAATAGAATCGCTCTCAGAAGGAGGACGTTGTTATAATCAGAGAGAGTCTGGGTTAGTATGTTCTGACTGTTACTTTATTGGCAATGACTGCAGGCAGATCATTTATAACATAGGGTTTCTGTTATTGTGACCCTTTGGAAATTAACACTCAGAGTTTACAAACTGGGCTGCAGAATATTAAACATCATCAACTGGTTTAGATAAGAGATGAATCAAGTTAGATGTCACTGAATAAATTATGGGTGGAAATTGAGCTAAAACAGTTATTGCTTCAGTTTCATTGTCAACTTTAACAAATTTTAAAATAAAACTTATGTATATTATTGTGAAGTGAGTAAATCAGGTTAGAATAAATATAATTATTCAGGATCCTCTTTTTTAATGCAAAAACTTCTAGAGAAGCAATTAACTTTTATAATTTTCTGTATTTAAAAGTAGAGTTTAAGTTGGTTTAGCTAAAACGTAAAGTAGTGTTTTATTGCTCAGAGCACAAACACATTTACTGTACTTATGTTAAAGTGTTTCCACACCAGTCATGATGTTTTAAGAAAAGGCTTTCAACTTGTTTTAATATGCTAATAACAAACATCAGCAGGTTTGAGCAGAAGATGATAAACCTGCTTTTTGTCAACCTGTATATCTTAAATACATTGTTGTAATTTCTGGGATTTTTATCTAATTAACTTTCTTCTGAAATATTTAAAACTAAAACTTTGATTCAGCAGAAAGACATAGTTTATTTTAACTGTTTCAAGCAGACAAACTTCTCTGAAAACAGATTTTAATCTATAGGTTTCATAAATATTGACTGTAGTTTCTTCATTATTATTATTATTTTTTATTTATTTATTTTTTGTAATTTTAAGATTTGGCATGCCCCCAGTGATGTTTGTAAAACACAGTGGCAAGACGGCGTCTACAGGTGGAGGTTCATGGAAATCTTACTACAGTAAGTGTTATTTAATTATCCATCTATCTATCTATTTTCTGTACACCCTTGTCTCTTAGTGGGGTCGGGAGGGTTGCTGCTTAGTTATTTAACTACAGAGCATTAAATCCAATGCTTTTCTTTCTTTTTTTTTTTGAAAACTTGTTTAAACTTATATGATGAAAGTGAACCACTTTCAGTCTCATAAAGTAACAGAAAACACAACTAACATGATGTGGAAAAAAAAATCATTTGGACATAAACAATAAAGTTTCTCCTTTTTTGCTTCATATAGGTGTAAATTCATCTGGTATCAGTTAATATGCATAAGACGCATGTTACCTGAGAGGCATTTACATTCTCTGTGAAAAAGCAAACGAGGTCACATCAGCAGATTAACTCCAATATGTTCAGGTTTGATGATTCTTCAGGGAACACATAGGAAAAATGTTCAACATGTGAAATTATTATAAGACTTAATTTATTCAGTCAAACCTGTATAATAATATTAGCCTATAGAATAGAAGAGAATAGAATAGAATAGAAATTGTCTTTCTTGTCATGCAAAAGGATAATTTAGGTGTAAGAACAGCAACAGATAAAAAGATTCACACAAAAAGTTCTTAGTGTTACAAACAATATATAAAAGAAATAAGATTAACAATAACCAATGATAATGATAAGAATTATTACTATTATTATTATAGTTACATGTGATTTGTTTACAAAAAGAATTAATTTGTACCTTTATAGTTCCTGCTTTTAAATGATGCCATGAATGGGCTTGGAGTCAAATTTTGTGTTATGTTAACTGACATAAAGTTACACTTTGAAGGTGTTAAAGCTGTAAAGTTTTTATTATGATATAATACAAGTGAGACATTACTGTGCTGAAATTATTAAAATAGTTTTAAGCAAACCTGACCATTTGATTAAAACCTGATTTCACTGATTATTGATTTCTCTGATAATTGGCACTCAGAGAAATAACACAAGTGAAATTCTCTGTTTTTCATACTTTGGTGCACTATTTTTATGAAGAGCCCTTTATGGCTATATGGTCTTAATGAGAGAACAACTATGTGTGAATCTTTTTTAAACATGGTTGCTTTCTTCATTATAGGCTACTGATACACACATATCCTCTGGTGTGTCAAAGGATATGTGACATACCAGATATATATAAATTTATATTATATACCTATGCATATAATATAAATATTCATGGTGATCCAAACTGCAACCTGGTTGAGGTCATGGGTACTTGAAGTTCGCTTGTTTGTTGAACTGTTAAAATCAATTGTTTGCCCTTTTCAGAAACCATTTTTGTTTATTACTGGTTGTGGTTATTATATTAACCATGTCAAACCATCATCTCTCAGTTCATAGACACATTCTCCTTTTTGTGCATAAATGTAATGTTTAGCTCAGTGAACTAAAAGCTCTGCTGAAAAATCATGAAGAAAAATTAGTTCACTGCAATTTCTTTTGACATGGAGTGGAATTAAAAGGCTATTAGACATAATAAATTAATTATGAGAATTATGCTTCTCATCTTATTTCTAGTTTGTTCTTAATTTTGTTTGTTAAATGTTGTTACATTGAAAATCAATCAATGAATCAATCAAATCAATATATCAATAATTTGTTCAAATCAACAAAATAACCTCACGAGAAGAAAAAAATTTAATTTCTGAATAACAGAGTTCAGAGCTAACATATAAAATATAGGTTGATTTATCAGCCATTTGTCGTATGTTCATGAAAGAATATTTACTTGTTCATTTGCTGAACTGTATAATGTATTTTAAGTACTTATTTTCTGTGTGTATGTCTTTATGTCTTGGTTTTCTGAACCATACCAAAGATTACAAATAGGTTTGTGGCATTAATCAATAAATCAATTAATTGCATACATTTAACAATGATTTATTGTTTTTCTCTCTCTTTGTACTAAATATTGTATGATAAAAGTTCTGATTCTGGTGCTTTGGTATCAACTCATAGCTGCACTTATCTCAAAACAACATTATTGTTTATTGCAATGACTTCTGGTGACAATTTATCATCCAGCTAAATTTATTGTTCCAACAGGCAGAATCTCACAAGAATGTCATTTTCTTTAGAAAAATGACAATTAGCAAAGTTTAAAAGAAAAAAATATTATTCTTTGTTTCCTTTTATTATTGTTCTTAGAATTCTGTGATCTGCCTAATTTTCTTCCATATTGTTAAATTTAACCATAACATATTTGTTTAATTGGCATCTGTATGAATAAAAATTATTTTCAGTTTATTGTTGTTTTTCTAATTCTCCAACAGCTAAAATGGATTCAGAGCTCAGGATTGTCCTTCTTGGGAAATCTGGAGTCGGCAAAAGTGCAACAGGAAACATCTTATTAGGGAGAAGGGCTTTTGAGTCTCATCTTTCTCTTTCCTCTGTGACATTAGTCTGTGAGAAGAAAACTGATGATTTTCGTGATTTAAATCTGGATGTTATTGACACTCCAGGTCTGTTTGGGACTGAAAAAACTAATGAAGAGGTTGAGAAAGAGATTGTTAAATGCATCAGCCTGGCGGCTCCTGGTCCTCATGTGTTCCTGATTGTTCTCCAACCGAATAGATTCACACCAGAAGATGAAAAAACGGTGGAAATAATTCAGAGTGTGTTCGGAGAGGAAGCAGCCAGATTCACCATGGTCCTGTTTACTCATGGAGATGAGCTGAAAAAGGCAAACGTTAAAATAGAAGACATATTAGAAAAAAGACAGACTCTAAGACCTATCATCAGTCAGTGCTCCATCTTGCAGAAATTTGAAGACAAATATCATGTTTTTGACAACGAAGTTGAGGATTCTGCTCAAGTCAGTGGACTGATGGATAAGATCAACAGAATGGTTGAGGGAAATGGAGGAAGTTTCTACACCAGTGAAATGTTTAGAGAGGCACAGATAGCCAAACAAGAAGAAATGAAACGACCGTTCAGAGAAAATCCACCCATGAATACTGGAGGTTCAGGAAGAGCAGGGAGAGATGAGACATGTTTTATACAGTAATGGTGGGAGCGATGTTTTGGATGCAGTTGGTTAAACCCTGATTTTTATAAATAACAAAATATTTACCAGTTCTATGCAGACTATTGATTATGTCACTAAATAAGAAATATATGATCAGCTGAGCATCATCATCTCTGATTTGTGAGGCTGTTGTTTTGATTCCTGCTTCCTTCAGTCACATCTTCAACTGACAGTTACCTTGAATAATAATAATAATAATAATAATAATAATAATAATATACAAGAGTTTTGAACTCACAGTATCAGCAGCTACAAAAATGGTTAATTTAACATTATTTCTGATTTTAGACGTTTATCTCTGAGTAATTATTGATTGACTAAATCATCACCTGCTGGATTATATAATTTTCTTTGCCTTTGACATCAAGACAACCAGGGAGGAAAACTACATTTAAATTTCTGATTATTGCTTGAGTGATATAACAGAATAAACTGGGAGATTATTGATTTTTGTTATTTCTTTTTGTTGTTATAAGTAAAGCTTTGAAACAATAAAAATGAAATAACTTTCTTCAGTTTATTACCTACATTTGGTGTTTTTCTATTGAGGGACAATTAGTTTAATTCTACTCTAATAATGTCAAGTTTTTTAAAATTTAATAATAAACTCCCTTACTTTAGAATAAAATTTGAACATATGTTGTTGACCATGAATCTGCCTGTGTGACTGAATTGAACTGACTGGATGTGTCAACAGCTGAAGGGGAGCCAGAGCGCAGCATTGTTCTGGTTGGAAAAACTGGAGTCAGCAAAAGTGCAACAGGAAACACCATTTTAGGGAAGAAAGCTTTTGATTCTAGTCTCTCTCTTTCTTCTGTGACATCAGTCTGTGAGAAGGAAACCAGTGAGTTTGTTGGTCTAAAGTTGGATGTTATTGATACTCCAGGTCTGTTTGGAACAGATAAAAGTAATGAAGAGGTTGTGAAAGAGATCACTAAATGCATCAGCCTGGCGGCTCCTGGTTCTCATGTGTTCCTGATTGTTCTCCAACCGAATAGATTCACAGCAGAAGAAGCAAGATCTATGGACATAATCCAGAAAACGTTTGGAGAAGAAGCAGCCAAATACACCATGGTCCTGGTTACTCATGGAGATGTGCTGAGAGAAAAATGTCTTTGACAACAATGTTGAAGATTCTGCTCAAGTGAGGAGACTGGTGCAGAAGATCAACAGAATGGTTCAGGAAAATGGAAGGAGTTACTACACCAGTGAAATGTTTGAAAAGGCACAGAGAGCTAAGCAAGAAGAAATGGAACGACTGATCAGAGAAAATCCAAACATTACTCCTGAAAACGCAAAAAGACAGGCAGAGAGAGACAACTCATTTATTAGTGCAGCTCTAGCTGCTGCTAAAGCTGCTGCTGGAGGTTTAGTGGGAACATTGATTGGAACTGCATTAGTAGTGAAAGAGATGGCCTGCATTATACAGTGATGATATGTATGATCTTTTAGACACAGGTTATTAATCCCTGATTAACATGTTAAAGCTGTATGGACCTTACCACAGGGGCCGCGTTTCATTGGCTATTGCCAATTTTACGTCACAGCGCAGCTACCACGTGCGTGACCGTCTCACAAACACAAGCTACAGTAGTAGACACATGCTAACACATGCTAATGTACATTGTGGACTAGCAGACCGGCAGAAAGTTTTTGCGTCAGGACTTAAAAAAGAATGGTTCTCCACTGTCAGTGGGGAATCTGTACAGGCGATGTCAGGTATCCTGATCGTATCTATGGAACTAAAATTCACAGATTTCCAAAATCTGAAACGGAAAGCCTTGCTTGGATCAAAGCTTGTGCACCACCGCATTTGCAGCTCAACCGTCTTAAGATCAATAAGAACAAAGGAATGTGTGCTGGTGTAAATATTACTGATTTGTGTTTAGTGAATGAAAAAAAGAAAGTCAATAATAAACACATTCATTGTTATTAATTCTTCAAGTACTTCAATGACTCATGTCTATGCTTTTATTTTGAAGTGGTTCCCTTTATTGGAAGGAGGTTTGTTCCGTTTATTTCTTCTTCTTGACGTTCAGTTGATCTGTTTGTTGTTTACTGTTGAGACTGGTGCCGCAGTCATTGACGATGTAAGTTGTGGTGTTAGTCATGTGTCATGAATAGGTGGATGTTGGTTGTCACTTCTGACAGCACTTATTTAGTTACAAGTGTGTTCTATAGTTTATGAATGTCTGTTTTGCTCTTAATGGTTGGAATTTAGTGTTGAAACTATCTTTGTATTTGGCTGTTGGTCTTGAGATTTGGGCAGTTGGAAATAGACTGATTCCAGGTGTTGTTCTGCATCATTCAAATTTAAACAGTGCTTTAGAAAGGAATTAATGCTGATATTTAAAGTTTGTTTGCTCACTGATGTTAATTTTTAAATGGTAATTTGAATCTGTATTATTATTGTATTTTCAGAAACTGCTTCAATTTATTTGCACCGTCCTGTCAGTAATTCTTCAGTAAACCATTTAAACACCCTGATGACCAGCCTGCTTTCTGACCGAAGCCCTATCGTGATCAGTTAAGAAAATCCAGCAACAGAGGTCAAATCCTCAACATTCATTATGAAAACCTTTTAGCTAAGTACAGCATAATGGCAGTACCGATACAACTTCTACACCTTGAAGCCTGT
>NW_015115404.1:31701-39110 GCF_001443285.1 Poecilia latipinna
AAGAATCAGATATTCAAGAAAAGGTAAAAATAAATAAGAATAGGAAACCGTAGTGTTATTAATTCTTCAAGTACTTCAATGACTCATGTCTATGCTTTTATTTTGAAGTGGTTCCCTTTATTGGAAGGAGGTTTGTTCCGTTTATTTCTTCTTCTTGACGTTCAGTCGATCTGTTTGCTGTTTACTGTTGAGACTGGTGCCGCAGTCACTGAGGATGTAAGTTGTGGTGTTAGTCATGTGTCATGAATAGGTGGATGTTGGTTGTCACTTCTGACAGCACTTATTTAGTTACAAGTGTGTTCTATAGTTTTTGAATGTCTGTCTCTTAATGGTTGGAATTTAGTGTTGAAACTATCTTTGTATTTGGCTGTTGGTCTTGAGATTTGGGCAGTTGGAAATAGACTGATTCCAGGTGTTGTTCTGCATCATTCAAATTTAAACAGTGCTCTAGAAAGGGAATTAATGCTGATATTTAAGGTTTGTTTGCTCACTGATGTTAATTTTTAAATAGTAATTTGAATCTGTATTATTATTGTATTTTCAGAAACTGCTTCAATTTATTTGCACCGTCCTGTCAGTAATTCTTCAGTAAACCATTTAAACACCCTGATGACCAGCCTGCTTTCTGACCGAAGCCCTATCGTGATCAGTTAAGAAAATCCAGCAACAGAGGTCAAATCCTCAACAAATGGTCCTTCGAGCCGGATAATTGACTGCGATAGAATGTCATCAGAGGAAAACACAACAACCCACCCTCATACTGATGTACGAGAGTTACATACAAGGCAGCACCGTACACCCAAGCATCTAGAGGAGTACATCCTTGCCTACAACCCTCCTAGGCCTGCTCTGTCCTCCCACCTCGACCACAAAGAGCACAAGGAGCAGATAAGAGCAGCGGCCACAGCAGGCAGTGGACAAGCGGATGGAACCTTTCATCTTGGACCAAGCAGAGCCTCACGTAGCTCTACCCCTGGCGACCTACTGAGCACCACGTCACTCAGACAACTCGTTGAATCCATTTCCAGGACTGAGGAGGAAGAAAAGGTGGAAATGGCTGAAATCACTCAAAAACTATGTCAGTATGAACATCGACAACGTCGTCGCCAAGATCTACTGGAACACATCACATCATTCCTACAGGAGGAAGAAGAGAATGAGGAGACTCACAAAACTGAAGGTGCCACACCCACTCAAGTACGAGCACAATCCTCACTCAACACCCTCACCTGTGTCCACTCTCCATGGCCCTCAACTCCGGCAGAAAGGCAGGTTCACCACATGGAGGCATACACTGAGAGAGACATAACTACAAATATGAACTTCACACCAGAAGGAAAAGCTGAGCCGAGAAATTACAATCCTGGAGTCGTAAGAGAGGGAGCAAACTCTGCATTCATCCCAATACGTTCAACCTCTCCAAAGCACACAAGCTCCTCTCATCCCAGCATCTCAACTGGTCAATTGACGCCAATCTCAAATTTACAACAGCCCATAAGGCCAACTCCCCTTCAAACCCATGTAACAAGGCTATATTGTAGCAAAGATGAAACCAGCTCCAGACACCAACAGCAGCTGTTAACAACCACAGCCCTTCATTACCTGCCAACAGCCCCATATCCCAGGCCACAAGCAATGATGAACTATCCTCCACCTCAGTCTCCTGCAATTCATGGACAACCCCAATATACACCCATGCCATCATCTGCAATGCCACCACAGGTATTGCCCTTTGCCCCGATGTTGACTGAAATTTCCCCAACCTTTCAGGCACAGTTCCCAGCAAATCAGAGCACAGCTCCGCACAACTTTAGTCTGCAACCACGCCCTATATATGGCGTACCCACACCCAAAATCCCTGATTTCATAACTGATAATGAAAGGGAGTTTGCTAACTTAAAACTAGCATTGGATAACCTGCTGGAACCCTATCCAGATTTGAGCGAAAAATATAAATACCATGTGCTACTCGAACACCTCAAACTCCCAGAGGCTCAAATGATCGGCCAGTCATGCAGACATGATCCATTCCCATATTCAGCAACCATGCATGCACTACAGCTTCAGTATGGTCAGCCCCACCAGTTAGCGCAAGCCGAAATAGCAGCTATTGTAACTGCACCTGCTGTGAAGTCAGGAGATGCACAAGCATTTCAGAGCTTTGCTCTCAGAGTTCATCTCCTTGTCAGTATGCTGCTCTCCCTAGAGGGACCTCAGGGGATGGAACTCAACTGTTGCTCCCATGTTGATCACTTACTCAGTAAACTACCCAGATATTATAGAGATGGGTTCATTGAATATCTCCAGCTGCATGGAAAGCTCAACACCAAGAGTCTTAACCCCTATAACCTACAAGACCTAAATGGTTGGCTCCAAGGTAAAGCGCAGCAGCAGCGTCTGTCAAACAGACTAGTACAACGCTATCAACTGGAGAAACCTGCTAACAATGGCAAAGAAAAAATCCCTTATAAGGGCAAAGGACAAAGTGTAGCTGTGTATCATGGAGCGGATCCCATTCAGCCAAACAGCTGTAACAAACCCGCATCATCTAGTGTTAAGAAACCCTATAAAGTACACTGCCTCTTCTGTGACAGCACAGAACATTACATCAGTCGCTGTCCCACCATTAAAGTGCAATCAACAGCAGAGTTGGACAAGTGGATAACAGAAGGCAAACGCTGCTGGAAATGTGCACGTGCTCACACACCTGAGTCTTGCAACCTCAAGAAACCTTGCAGCGACTGTGGTGACATCCATCTCCAAGTGCTCCATGGCATCGCTCAGCATAGCTCCTCTCATCGACAACCTAAACCCTCAGAGAGCCGAGTTTATTTGACACCCAGCACAAACTCTAGCAAAGTGCTCCTGAAAGTGGTTCCAGTTCTGCTGCATAACAAATCTAATTCAGTAGAAACCTTTGCTGTATTAGATGATGGAGCACAACGGACTATGATCTTACCAACAGCTGTCCAGCAGCTCAGGCTAAATGGTGCATTGGAAACCCTCGCCCTACGCACAGTGCGGACAGATGTCACACACCTCCAAGGGTCAAAGGTTAGCTTTGAGATCTCCTCCAAAGACAACCCACAGAAGCGGTTTAAAGTACAGGGAGCCTTTACAGCAGCGGGTCTGGACCTGGTGGAACAAACCTACCCCATACAGACACTTCAAAAACGATATTCCCACCTGCGGGGAATACCCCTGAAGTCATTCAACAACGTACAGCCATTAGTGTTACTTGGCTCAGATCATGTGCACCTCATTACTCCTATAGAACCAATCCGCAAAGGATCTAAAGGAGGTCCCATAGCCATTCACACTACCCTTGGATGGGCCCTCCAAGGAGCAGAAAAGGGTGTGTCAGACCAAGCATTAGTGCAACAATGCTTGTTCACCTCATTCGTCAGCCCAGAAGACCTTCTATATCGAAACGTCGAAAGGTTATGGCAACTTGATGTCCTACCTTTCCGAAATGAAAAAATAGTCGTCCGCTCACGAGAGGACCAAGAGGCCATGAATCTTCTGGAAACAAAAACACAGAGACTCAAAATTGAAGGAATATGCCGTTATGCAACACCCCTCCTGAGGAAACCTGGTGCACCTACACTCAGCAGTTCTATACACTCAGTGATTGCTCATCTGAGAGCCACAGAGAAGCGACTGAAGAAAGAACCAGAGAGAGCAACAATCTACTTAACAGAGATAAACAAGCTCATAAATGCAGGGTATGTCAAAAGACTTCAACCGATGGAGGTGGAACAGTCTGCAGAAGCTTGGTACCTCCCCCATCATCTGGTGCTCCACAACAATAAACCACGCCTAGTCTTCAACTGTTCATTTCGCCACCAAAATATCTCTCTAAATGACCAGCTCTTACCTGGGCCGAAACTGGGTCCATCATTAGTGGGAGTCCTTATCCGATTCAGGCAGCATCAGATTGCAGTGAGCGGTGACATTCGTGCAATGTTTCATCAAATCCATCTCCTGCCAGAGGACAGATCACTCCTTCGGTTCATCTGGAGAGATCTGCACTGCGAAGATCCACCAGAAGTGTACGAATGGCAAGTACTACCATTTGGCACAACAAGTAGCCCATGTTGTGCCATCTTCGCCCTACAACAACATGCTCGTAATCACCAAGATAACCAACCGGAAGTACTGCAGTCGGTGCAGCAGAGCTTCTATGTTGATAACTGCCTTGAGAGTTTTCCCACCATCTCTACAGCTAGAGAAAGAGTTGATCAATTGCGCACTGTATTAGCAGAAGGGGGATTCGACCTCAGACAGTGGGCCAGCAATCAACCAGCAGTAGTAGCCCATCTACCTGCTGACGCCAGATCTTCAGCTACAGAACAGTGGTTAAGCCAGAACCGTACAGACCCACTTGAACCCACCTTAGGTCTGAGATGGAACTGTGCTGCTGACACCCTTGGCTATCAATATCGAATCATTGAACATTCTACACTGACAATGAGGAAAGCCTACCAAGTGTTAGCCAGTCAATATGATCCTCTGGGGTTTATGGTGCCTTTCACAACCCGCGCCAAAGTGATAATCCAGCAACTCTGGTCCAAGCAAAGGGGTTGGGATGACCCCGACCTACCTCCTACCCTCCGAGAAGAATGGGAAACCTGGGAGAGCGAGCTAAAACATCTCAACAGTGTATCCATCCCTCGCTGTTATTTACCACTCTCTGATAAAGGTACAGATGCAAAGTGTGACCTTCACATATTTTGTGATGCCTCAGAGCGAGCATATGGAGCAGTAGCTTACCTGACATTTGATGCAGGAGACACCATCCACACATCCTTTGTGATGGCCAGGTCCAGGGTTTCTCCGAAACGGCAACAGTCCATACCCCGCCTAGAACTCTGCGCAGCACTAGCTGGAGCGCAATTGTCCAAACTCTTACAAACTGAGATGACGCTCCCCATCCGACAAACAGTTCTTTGGTCTGACTCCACCACAGTATTGGAGTGGATTCAGTCAGAGTCCTGCCGTTATAAGGTGTTTGTCGGAACACGTGTGTCAGAAATACAAGAACTAACTGAGCGTCAAGCTTGGCGGTACGTTGACAGCCCAAACAATCCTGCAGATGATATAACAAGAGGTAAACCACTACTTGAACTAGCAGAAACTGATCGCTGGAGCAAAGGACCTTCATTTCTTAGACAAAGTGCTGAAAATTGGCCAAAGAAACCAGAGCAAACAGGAATAGTGGGCTCATCTGAATTGAAGAGTATCACATTCTGCTGTTTCACAGCCGTAGAGCCCAACAACATCATCCCTGATGCTACCCAATACAACTCATGGAAAGAACTAGTGGGAGCCATACAACAAGATCATGGGGCGGCAACAGAACCAGTCGATAAACACATTATTAGCCCCCGAGATGCAGAAGTCTTATTGCTGAGAGGATGCCAAGCACATAGCTTCCCAAGAGAAGTAACTGCTCTTAAAGCACAGAAACCTTTACCAAGTAACAGTAATCTGCTCAGCCTTGCTCCAGAGTGGGATGCAGCAATAGGTCTCATCCGTGTGGGCGGAAGGCTACGCAGATTGGAGAACCCAAACATTATAGAGATCCACCCAATTGTGCTCGACCCAAGGCACCCAGCAGTAAAACTTCTCATTAAAGACATGGATGAACACTTAAAACATCCAGGCACGGAACGAGTCTATGCTGAATTAAGGAGACATTACTGGATCTTGCGGGGACGACAGGCAATCCGACACCACCAACTCAACTGCCCCACCTGTCAACGCTGGAGAGCTCAACCAAAGGTGCCGCAGATGGCAGATCTGCCTCCACAACGTCTCAGGCTTCTCTGTCCACCCTTCTATTCGACTGGCGTGGACTGCTTTGGACCTTTCCTGGTGAAGATAGGTAGACGGACAGAGAAGCGCTGGGGTGTTATTTTCAAATGTCTCACAACCCGAGCGGTGCACTTAGAGCTCTTGAACTCTATGAATGTGGATGCATTCCTCCTTGCTCTTCGTTGATTTGTTTCCAGACGAGGTTGACCAAAGGAGGTGTCATCAGACTGTGGCACTAACTTCCGAGGTGCCGAAAGAGAACTGAGGGAGGCATTTGCAGCCATGGAACCACAACTGAAAGATCAACTGACAGAATACCAGATTGGCTTTAAATTCAACCCACCGAGTTCTCCCCACTTCGGTGGAGCATGGGAACGGGAAATACGCTCGATTAAATCTGGCCTCCAAGTTGCAATTGGCAATCAATCAGTTTCAGAAGATGTTCTCTACACGATTCTGGTGGAAGTAGAGGGAATCTTAAATTCAAAGCCACTAGGGTATGTGTCAGCTGATGTAGCCGATTTGGACCCCATCACTCCAAACATCCTCCTTATGGGGCGGCATGATGCCGCTCTGCCTCAAGTGACCTATGCTCCAGCAAGTATAGGGCGACGTAGATGGCGACAGTGTCAGGCACTAGTTGATCAGTTTTGGCTCCAATTCACAAAGAACTACTTGCCGAACCTCCAGACCCGTCAGAAGTGGCAAACATCATCAAAGAACATCACTGTGGGCTCTGTTGTGCTAATCATTGATCCCTCACTTCCAAAAGCTCAATGGCCCATCGGGAGAATTGTTAAGACTGTTACTAGTCCAGATGGATGCGTCAGAACAGTAGAAGTCAAAGTCAAAGACAAAGTCTACATGAGACCAGTTGCTCGACTCATCGAGCTTCCTGTACTTAAAGATGACATGAAAGAGACTTGAAGAATCTCTAGGTTGACACATTTACAAGTAAATGTGGGGGCGGCTGTTATTAATTCTTCAAGTACTTCAATGACTCATGTCTATGCTTTTATTTTGAAGTGGTTCCCTTTATTGGAAGGAGGTTTGTTCCGTTTATTTCTTCTTCTTGACGTTCAGTCGATCTGTTTGCTGTTTACTGTTGAGACTGGTGCCGCAGTCACTGAGGATGTAAGTTGTGGTGTTAGTCATGTGTCATGAATGGGTGGATGTTGGTTGTCACTTCTGACAGCGCTTCTTGGTCGCAAGTGTGTTTCTATAGCTTTTGAATGTCTGTTTTGCTCTTAATGTTTGGAATTTAGTGTTGAAACTGTCTTTGTATTTGGCTGTCGGTCTTGAGATTTGGGCAGTTGGAAATAGATTGATTCCAGGTGCTGTTCTGCATCATTCAAATTTAAACAGTGCTTTAGAAAGGGAATAAATGCTGATATTTAGGGTTTGTTTGCTCAGAGATGTTAATTTTTAAATAGTAATTTGAATCTGTATTATTATTGTATTTTCAGAAACTGCTTCAATTTATTTGCACCGTCCTGTCAGTAATTCTTCAGTAAACCATTTAAACACCCTGATGACCAGCCTGCTTTCTGACCGAAGCCCTATCGTGATCAGTTAAGAAAATCCAGCAACAG
>NW_015115404.1:42254-51079 GCF_001443285.1 Poecilia latipinna
GTGTGAGTATTATTGCTTTGTGTTTAGTGAATGGGGATATTTTCAGTGATAGTTTATCCATTTGAGATTCTGCTTTACAGCTTCAGTAATAAAAACAGCCATTATGAAAACCTTTTAACTAAGTACAGCATAATGGCAGTACCGATACAACTTCTACACCTTATAGCCTGTATGTCACACAGTCTTACGTTAACTGAACAGATCAATATGCAATGTGTACCGTATCTAACATACATTAAAGATTTTATTTTACCTGAAAAGGCTTTTTACTAAATTGTAATCATGTTAGCCACACTAGCACAGAGTACAGTGTGTCAGGCCTAGGCACACTCAAACATTTGCCAACAGCAGAAATCAGTGATTCAAAAGTAACCCTCAAAACCATGAATGCCGACTTACCCAGCCTTACAAGAACAACAGGCATCAGTGATCTTGTCCACATCTATATTTATCCTGAGGGTGTGAGGATCTGCTGTTTTCCTCATCGACCGGTAGCATTTCGCTGCGACAATGTTGGAAGCATCCCGTGGCTCAAACAGCTTGATGTCGTCCAAAAAAGATGACATGAACTTGTTGGTTCCCCTGTCCATTGTCGTGGCTGATATTTTTTGAAAATCCGGCAGAAATGCTACACTAATCGACTCAGAAATACTTTGTAGAGTCAATGAAGTGAAAGACGCCATGTTTACGCATAGAAACTAAGCTCCGCAAGGCTTTGTTTGTGAGACATGCAGCCACGTGGGACTGTAGAGGGGCGTTTCTGGGCGGAGCTTGGTAAGGTCCATTAGGGCAACATACTGAATTCCCCTTTAACATTAGAGCATGAATGTGTGAAAATCTGAAGATAACTTGAAGTGTGCAGATGGCTTGAACAATCAGTAACAGCAGAAACAAATACAGCTAATTTTAAAATACATTACATTATTTGTTCTAATCTTATACATTTCTCTTAAAGTAGTCTTGATTATCTGGTGACTATTGATAACAATCATTACCTGCTGGATTATATAAAATATATTTTTATTACCTTTATCAGAAAGTAGAGAAAATATATTTAATTTGCTGATTAGCTTTTCTACTTTTCCATGAACTAACAGAGGAAAGTGAGAGATTATTGATTTTGGGTGTTTTCTTTTGCAATTACAACTGCAATAAAGCTCTGAAATTATGAAAAAGCTGAAGACTTTTTTTTAGCTTACCTCCATTTTGTATTTCCTCACTTAGGAGTAGATACATTAAAGTGGGTGTGTTATCTAAAATCGACTCCTTTAGCTTTACATCATGTAATAAATTTATTCCCTAATCAAAAACATACTTGAAGTTTTGCTTTGATTCTTCCATGCCTTGATTCCTGGGATGATTGGTGGTGACGGTAGAAGGAGTTTGTCCCTCAATTGGTGGGTTATATTTTCAATTCCCAGTCTACCCGCCTTTGTCGTTGTGTCCTTGGACGAGACACTCAGCTCCTTCAGACTAGCAAACACCTGGTGGAACTGCACATCTGCTGAGTTCTTTATAGGAGCTACTTCTAAGTAAAACGCTGGTAAAAACATCGTTAAAAGAAAATCATTGATGATTCAAAACATTTTCTACCAAAAAAAAAAATCTAAAAAGTGTGGTGTGAAAATTTATTCAGCCACCTTTTCTCTAAGTGTAGCCAGTTGCCTTCAGATGCCTGCTAGTGACTAAATAGAGTCCACCTCTAATCTAGGCCTAGTCAAAGTCTACCTAAACTTCCAAACCAAATAAGGAGAGCTGTGATCAGAGCCAAGAGGCCCGTGGTGATGCTGGACCAAAGGCAGAGATCCTCAGCTCTGGTGGGGGACTCTGTCCACAACTATTAGTGATGCACCATATTGATGGTGCATCACATATTGATGATCAAGACCATCAATATGGTCTTGATTGAACAGCGGCAAGAAGAAAACCTTTGTTAATAGAAAACCATGAGAAGTCCTGTTTGCAGTTTTCCAGCATGTTATACACAATAAACAAAAACTGAACTTTTCTGGCCAAAATGAAAATGTGTGGTGGAGAAATAACACTGCATATTCCTCTCAATGCACCATCCCCACTGTCAAATTTATAAAAGCTACATACTGCAGCTTTAAATTCCAACGAAATATATTTTTGTGGTTTTAATGTGACAAAATATGGAAACTTTCAAGGGGTATGAATACTTTTGCAAGCCACTATATACATCATTTTAAACTGAAGATAGTTATTTGATTGTGCTGCAAAATAGTACTATGTGACTGGAAAATACATAATACTGCCCATTGAATGCGATCTCAACCTTTTCATTTTACCAAGCTACAACTGACAAGTAATTTGTTGAAAAATCATGTAACGCATAGCAAAAAAGAAAATTAGAAGCATTTCTCTTGTCCAAAAGCTTTCTGTCACATCTGTCAGTGCCCTAAGAAAACAGCATAACTTCTGGGTTAGAAAAAATGGCCACCAGTTTTCATGGTAACCATCTATTCTACTGCCCAATGGGTAGGAATGGGGGATATGAACTTTGAAATTGGAATAAATACAGCAAAATGTCATTTTGAGTGGTAAGGAAAACTCCTTGAAAATACATTTAATCTTTGTTGGTATTAAGTTGTGGGGAAATATTTGAATGTCAGTACAAACATTTGTAGTAACATGCTGCTTTATAACCATAAAAGCATCATGTCACTGTTGCTTTTATGGTTATAAAGCAGCATGGTGCAGCTATGGTGCTTAAATCTGCCTTATCATATAACCAGAGGACTAACCGTTCTGAAACTTAACAGTTCCCCATGATCAAATAGGTTAGCTCAATGCTCTTGATGCATATTGTAGAGTTGCAGAACTAAATGCCTCACAATATAGGCATTTAATTAAACTTACAGTACATTTATATTTAATAGTGTTCCCACAGCAACTACAACAGTTTTGTCACAATTATTTTAAATCTAAATTTCTGATCACCTTGGCCAGTCAGGTTTGCTGCCCCCACAGGTGATGTAGTTCCTTAATTTAAATAATATTCATGGACCATTGCTTCTGTGTTGTGTTTCTTTTCATTTTCAATGTCAAAGTACAGAGCTATTCTAACATGTGGCCACCCTGAGAAGCGCATTTCTGGAATTTTGTGGTCAGAGTCCCAATGTAACTTCACAAACAACAGAATGGCTAAAAATTCAAACACATTCTAGGAAAACACATTTTTTGGTCATTGTTATAAAGTAGTTAAATCTGTTCCCTAATGCCTGTTACCTATAGTACTATAAGAGGATAAGTGTTTCTCTGCTATCTCCTAAATTCATTCAAATGTGTGTAAACAAGAAAAACATACATCATTACTATGTTACTTCACAAACAGGAGAATGACTGAAAAGACATAACATTCTAAGGGTGTTAAATATTAAATATAATGCCTAATGTTTGTTACCTATAATACTGTCAGAAGCCAAATGTTGCTCTGCTATCTCCTGAACTGCTGTGTTGTTTTCAGACCTCAGACTGGTGCTGGTGGGTCAGGAAAGAGTCGGGAAGAGCTCAGCAGGAAACACCATCCTGAGAAATAAGGAGTTTAACTCTGAACTCAGTCTGGTTCCTCTGACTCTGAGCAGCAAGAAGGCAGAAGGAGAAGTTTTCTCTCATAAAGTCTCTGTGATTGACACCCCTGGACTCTCCAGCTCTGTTCTTCCTCCAGAAGAAGTGAAAGCTGAGATCCAGAGAGCTGTGGAGCTGAGCTCTCCTGGTCCTCATGTTTTTCTGCTCACCATCCAGCTGGGAAGATTCACTGAACAGGAGAAGAGCCAGGACTGGAGATGCTACAGGAGATTCTGGGTCCAGAGGTTTCCAAGAACACCATGATCCTGTTCACCTACGGAGACCGACTGGAGGAAACAGGCATCGATATTGATGAGTTTGTTAAAAAAGATCAAAACTTGCAGAAAATGGTGCAGGGCTGCAGTGGAATGTATCATGTGTTCAACAACAACAAGACAGAAGACAGGAAGCAGGTCCAGGATCTGCTGATAAAAATAGATTCAATCTCAGAAGGAGGACGTTGGTTTTATCTGACAAAGTACAAATCAGTGTGTGTCATCTGTTATTTTATTGGCAATGCTTGCAGGCATCTCAGGTCATTTATAACATAGTGTCTCAATTATTGTGGTTAGTCGGAAAATTAACAGTCGGAGTTTACAATCTGGTCTGCAGGATATTAAACAGCATCATCAATTGGTTTAGATGATAAGAGATAAAGCAAACAAGAGGTCAGTGGAGAAGTAATGAGTAATGAGGAAAACGTTAGTGTGAATAAATTTAAGCATTTAGTCACAGCTTCACAGAAATCTGACTTCAGTAAGTGTTGAACCCAGTGTTTTGTTGTTGTGTTTGTTTAAACTAAAATGATGAAAATTTAACTTTTAGCTTCATAAATTAACATAACACACAAGAAAATTATTGGTAAAACATTATTTGGATGTAATAATAAAGTTGCTCCTTTTTTGCCTCATAGAGGTGCAAACGCTTCAGGTAACTAATTATTATCAGTGAAAAAGAAAATCAGGTTATATTAACAGATTAACTCCAAAATGACCAGGTTTCTTAAGGTGTAAACCAGTAGTTCCAACATACACCAAATATTAAGTGTGCATGGGTGTTTGTGTGTGTGTAATTTAATATTTAAGTTTTGTATACAAAATATTTTTTGTGTGTGTATTTACTTATTAGCTGTTTTGTGGTTGTTCTACCATTTTTCATTTGTTTTCTTTCTCTCCCTCTCTTTTCTATTTCTACACAAATTATCTGTGATCAGGTTTATCGAGCAGTATTGAAGAAAAGGAAAGTAATTATGTAAATTGGAAAATAACTGCCAAGCTTAAAGAAAAAAGTATATGTATGCATTTTTTGTATGTATTTTATTTTATGTCACTGTTTTTTATTATGATTTTTGTGCTGTTATTTGTTCTCTTATCCAGACATTTATTTTGTTGATCAGTACCTTGTTTTGTAAGACTTTAATATTTGTTTTATATACACTAACTGGTGAATAAAAATATAAAAATAAAAAAGGGGCAGGTATGAAAGTAAATGACTGAGTGGGAGACAGAGGATGGGCTGCTGCAGCTAAAGCAGCAGAGTCATCAGCTGTTACATTTACCTTTGAGACATCATCAGAGCTTCCTGTGTGTGCAGCACACTTAACCACAGCAATTTCTCTTGGCAGCAGAATGGTATCAAAAGCTGTAAGACCTGTTAACATAATAAAAATTCTACTTTATTAATTCTTTCATCAGACCTGGAAAAGAAAACGTTCACATATGAAACCATGTCAGAGTTAGTAAGGGGAACATCTTTCAAGTGAGGTCTGGGTATGAACACAACACTTAAAACAGCTGCACAGTCATGGGGATTTCCATCATAAAAAGTTGTGAAGAAGAAGAGATGCTGGGTTTAAGTTGGTTCATCATTTTACAGTGATGTTTAGTATGGCCAATAAAATCAATGCGTAAGGAAGCCAGCGTGCTATGGAAAAGTGAGATGTTTTCTGTTCAGTCAAGTTGACGGGAAAAAAAAGAAGCACATAAACAGTCAAAAGGCTGTAACCTCCAATGTCACTTGAGGCTAGATTATAATGGATGATTGTATCTTTCCCACTGCCTCAGTTTGAATCCCCTGTCAGCTAGGAGGTGATCCAGTTTGTCAAAAAGTGCTTCAGCTGCTGCTGGACATGTGAGACTCTGTAAAAAGTTATCCACTGTTGTGGAATTTCTTTACCAAAAGGTAGAGAAACTGTTCAAAAACAGAGATCGATCATTGTTATGACGTTTTGAAGGCAAACAGGATTCAAAGACTGCCACTGTCAGAGCCGATGTGGTTTGCAGTGAGATACACTTCATCGCATCCTGTCTTCAAACATACAAGTATGAGAAAGAAGAACAAAGAAAAAACTCAGGCCCTGTCAGTAACAGAAAAACAACTCCATATATGTATATATGGAAACACAGTCATACCACACTCCACTTTGAACACATTCTGTTCTCTCTCACTTTTGCAGGATGTAGACATCTTTTTTCATCAGCGAAGCAAAGAGAGAAATACCCTGCAACAAAATGATACAATGAATAACAAGTAAGGACATTACATTTGGAGTAGCACAAGAAAAATTACTTTAAACAAAAATAGACACAATTATTATTAATGTCATAAGACAGAAACCTAGGAACAACAATATGATCAAAACTAGAAAATTCCTGCAGAAATTTTAAGGGGCCTGCCAAGTGTGCCCATCACTTTAAACCCGGCGTTTCAAATTTGCCGTGAAAAATAGATATATGTAGGTCTGACATAACCAACCACTAGCACACAGTAACTGTAAATATTGTCAGGTATATTATGATGATATGAGTAACCATTGAAAACCAAGGTATAAACCCCAAGGTAGTGAAATTCAATCTGAGACCGACGACTATAAGCTTTGCACATGTGGTTCTTACTCATGGTCCAAAATAAAAAACATGAAGAAAGTTGGTAATAGTTAATTTCTAAAAACAATTTCAATTTTCATAGTAAAGATTTGAATTTACACTCAAAAATTCAGACAAGTAATTTTATGTAAGGATCACCAGTCACTGCTCTCCCTATGCATTGCTATGGGCAGGCCCCAATAAAGGAAAACAAGGTAAGTGGTCCCTCTCAGGAGTTGGCATCAATCTGGAACACGAGCGCTGGACATAAACAACTTGTTGTTTCCGGCCACCTTCAGAATCACTCTGTGGAGGGATTAGTAGAGATGCAAGGAAGGCGACCTCAGCTGCTCCCTCCAGACTCTCTGTACTGAGACACTGTTCCATATGCTTGTTCAGAGGTGTCACACATGGATGTCTCTCATGCAGTTGGATTTGTCCTGGCTGGGACTGGTGTAGCACCTAGGTAGTGTGCTCTTATGCAACTGTACAAACTCTCATGCATGCCACTTCTGCAACATCTCCTCAGGAAGTTGTGAGTCATCCCAGTTCCTTTTCTTCTGCCACAGATGGTGCACAACAACTTTGACTCAGGTGATATAAGGCACTATGTGGCCAAGAGGATCATACTAGCTGGCCAGAACTTTATAGATGTTCCTCATAGTAGCCACTGAGCAATCAATGTGCTTGTAAGTGTTTACAAGTGAGGGTATTAAACTGACAGCTCCAGTGTAGTCTGAGGGTTGGTTCATAGATTTATTTGTTAAGACATTTTATTCAGAGTACAGTAAGTACTAAAGGCCTAAGGTTGTACTTGCAAAACTTAATTTGGGTACCACTCTTCTTTTTAAGGTCATCACCATCACTAACATTGTTTCAGTAAAGATGGGACAGGGAGCCGAGTTTAACTGGCAGAGCTTGAATAATGAAGCTTGTGAACAACAATCATTTTCCAACCAGTTGCTAGAAGGAATTACCTCTCTAATGCAAGAAACAAGGAATTCATGTGTTGGTTTTTAAAGTTACAACTAGACTTCAGTGGAGCAACCACAGTTTGATCATGAAGAACATTAAATATACAACTCAAATAAGGTCAAGAAAATTATTACTGCAGACAAGGACAGTTTCCCTCCCAAAATTTAGAACCATTTCCCAGGAGTAAGTGAACGTGGACGACTAAAGACAAAATAATAGTGAGATGTTTTCTTTTTTTAAAAGTGACTTCACAACATCTGTAAATTTCTGGTACATCAATTACTTATAAAATGTTGCTATTCCTTTATAAATCCTTCATTATTTTTCTGTTTGAATATTTCTTAGAATAGGTTTTTTTTTTCATAATTGCACTTTTTTTTTCTTATTTTGCTCCTATCTTATTTTCTTTTTTATTATAAGTGCTATCCTTATGTGTATTCAAGGTTTTTCCTCTGGTGTGCCACATGCATGTTGCTTATTTATTCTAAGTGTACGCCAGTAAACAGGGCCGGCCCTAGCCACTTTGTCACCCTAGGTGAGCTTCTGTATGTCATTAACACTAGTTAATGACATACAGAAGTGTCATTAACACTTCTGTGTTAAACATGAAGGAGCATGTTTTTCATGCTCCTTCAACCTTCCTTCCTTCCTTCGGGTGAGAGGGGGATGGGGGGGCGCCGATTTATGTTTTCGCATCCACCTGAATAATGTGTAGTTGCGCCACTGATTAACACAAACCACTGCTGTTGGTTCTTCAGGTGTTCTTCTACCACCTGAAGAACATCTCCAGGATTAGAGGACTTATGTCTCAGTGAGATCTAGAGAAACTCATCTATGCGTTTATCTTTAGCCGCATTGATTACTGCAACAGCGTCTTCACAGGTCTGACTGAAAAAAAATTAATCAGCTGATCCAGAACGCTGCTGCTGATTGATTGATTGATTAACTTCTCAGCAGAAGACACGTGTAACAAGGCTGGATTTACAGTGGAGATGAAAGTTGTGGCAGAGTAAGGTAGAAACAGCAGTGCTTTATTCTTCCAGAACACAGCATCAAGAACAATACCACAGGTGAAACTGCAGCCTTAAATAGTCCCAACTGTGAAGGACCAAACCACCTCCAAATCACAGAGGATCTTAATTTACCAATTTCCACCTATATAAATAAATAAAATACATTTTACCAAATACAAACATTTCTGTTTATCCATCCATTTCCTCTCTCCAGCTAACGTTCCAGGTGAGAGGTGGGTCACCCTGGACAAGTCACCAGTCAACACAGAGACACACAACCATGCATACACACACACACCTAGGGTGTGATGTGGAGAGGCCAATTAACCTGACAGTCATGTTTTTGGACTGTGGGAGGAAACCAGAGAACCCAGAGAAAACCCAC
>NW_015115404.1:54284-67251 GCF_001443285.1 Poecilia latipinna
GGGCTGGGAATTGAACCCAGAACCTTCTTGCTGCAGGCAACAGCTCTACCAACTGCGCCACTGTGCAGCCCTGTCATTTCTACTTACTTTTTATAAATATTTTTATGTTTTATCATTACATCGTAAGCACCATTATGAAACACCACAAAAACCCACAAACAATCCCCTGCTCCCCTCACCCCCCACACACACTTTTCCATGCCCTCTCCCAGAACCTATAAATGGTGTCTGAACCCCCGGGGCAGTGTTTGTCCAAACACCCTGGAGAAGACATAGACAAGACAGGTGAGTCATTCCAGCTTAGCACCTCCACACTTAACAGGATATGCACAAACATTTGCTCAGTTTTACCCCCCAGTAGCTCATTGCTCTGAGTAACAATTATCCTCCCTTCTCAGACAACCACCTCATTTCTCAATGAGGAGCAGCTGTGCAGAACCCAGAACAAAAGGCTACATGCTAGTCACTAAAATACTCAATAAATACAGTTAAAACTTCTCGTGTGCAAATTGTTATTGATGTGCAAATCAATGCTTAAAATGCAGCGCTAAATAAAGTGTTTGTCTATAAAGTGCAAGAAGTGCTCTTAACGTGCTACACAGTGACTTAAGTAAAGAAGTTCCAGTAATGAAGATCTCTTCATTACATGTCATGCAAATATATTGATCATTTCTTATTGGTTTGACACATCATCTTCACTCTTTTGCAAAACAGATTCAAACAAATTCATTCAAGCAGTTCAAACACTGCTTTTAACCAGGATAGCCAGAACAAAATTATTTTTTGTTTCTTTTTTCTTATTCTCTTAGAGATTTTTAGTTTACACTGATAATATATTATATAACATTTCAGGTTTTAGCCATAGTTTAAAAATATGTCATAAAATTAGCATCAGCATTCTTGATTTTAAACTAAATTTCCCTTCAAAAAAGGGCTGGTTGAGACCAATATGTCATCAAATTGTTTGTAGTGAGAAAGAACAATAAGTAATGCAAATGAAAATGTAGCTTGTTTTAATTTATCAACTGATTGGTTATTGCGACAGACCTAACCAAGACACTTCCTGCAAGGTGCAGTAACTGCATTAGCAGACAGATTCAAAGGGAGGAGTCAAGAACTGACTGTAAAATACCAAGAACATAAAAAGGAAAACTATTTACAAGCAAGAAGTCAACATCCACACATCATCACAAATCAACTGCCTGCAACAAGACAGTGGAAATGGCTGCTGGTAAGAAGTATTTACAATTTTATATATTAATATCTCAGGGGGATTTCATTTAATTTCAACAAATTCCTGACCATGCAAACGTCAATTCTACTTTCTCTCCTTTTATGAATGACTTCTTAGCTCTGTATACAGAGGCACTAATATACTAGAGCTCCAGCCAATTAAATAGAGAATGACATGTAATCTATGTTTTCAGTGTTTCACTTTTTATTAACAGAAATACTATTAAACTTAAGGCTGAGACAATATTTTGTTGAAAGTACTTTTAAAAGTTTACTGAACAACTTTAGGGAAAACCTTTCACAGCACTTGTCAGTGTGTGTTTTTCCTCTCTCTTTATTGTAGCAACACAAAGTGAAAATGGGGAATAAATAATGTCAAGAGGAGTAAAAACAGAAAAATGACATGTAAGAGAAGAATACATGCAATTCATTGTCTTATCTGTTTTGTGTGCACATAAAATAGATAAGACAATAAGGAAAGTAACGCAGTTAAATAATTTTAAGGCATCAACACTCTTCAGTTTTTTTGAATGAGGATGTAAATATGGTTTCTGCATTTTCAGTAATTCAAATAGAGTTCAAATGGAAGTTTCGTAGTAGAAAACCTGCAGTCATGAATTTAAAACTGAACTAGAATTAATAATAGATTAATTACATAAAGTTATTAATTTCAGAGGAGACAATGTGGAAACCCACAGGTACTTTTGTATATAAAGGGGGGGGGAAATTACTAAGAATATGAGACTGAATTTAATTCTTCCTGAAAGACACTGTGAAGGGGATTCTCCAGAATAAGTGAACTACAGCCACTGTTTATGTTAATTGTGTTTTGCTGAGTAACAACAATGGAAAAGTCAAAAGCACACAGGGTTTGTTTGTAATGAAACATTTCGAAGACAAAGTCCATTCAATAGTCCATTTGATATCATAAAGAGGACAAGAATTTCTTTGAGATAATTCGCCATAAAAATGGCGAATTTCTTAAGGGATACAGTATAATTGGATATGAAGTCAGAATACAACCTTAGGTGACGTTCAGAGTTAATCCACTGGTGGCTCCAGGGAGTCCTAGTTGGTGCTGTAACTCCCCACCTACAAATGTATTTACAGAATAAAATGATTTAATGTTCAATACTTATTTTCTGTACTGCCAGTGAGGTTGAAGACAAATGATGTCAGAACAGATTCAATCAAATTTTTACTCTCTAAATGGGTTTGAAGGTGCAGTATGTAACTTTTATCAAATATATATATAGAGAGAGATGGACACAGTATGTAGACACTGTGTATATAGACACTGTCTGTGTGTGTGCATATATATATATATATATATATATATATATATATATGGTAACACTTTATTTGACGAGTCTGACTGTTATCATGAAGAGTCATTTGGTAAATACACTTTTATTGCAAAGTTGACTCTTTTAATGGACTTCTTTGCGTTAGCACAAGGAGAAGGCAGAGGAGCTTAATTTATTCAGACTAACTCATATTGTACCTGTCATGTAAGGTTTTTCTGTGTTCAGTTTCTGTCCAGTGAGTCTCTGTCTCTGCCTTCCCCTGTTGATTGATCCCAGGTGTGTCTCATTCCTTGATCACCCTCCCAGTGTATTTAAACCCACCTGTTGTCTTTGTCTCTTGTCGGGTCCTGTCTAATGTCAGTGTTGTCTGTTGTGTGCTGGCCAGTTGAACTGGATAGTCCTGGCTAAGCTTAGCTCTCCTATTCAGTTATCAGTTGCTACCGGTAATTAACTGTACGCTAACCTCTGCTGTGCTGCCTGTCATCCTGGACTGTTTTGAGCTTCCTTCATTAAATCTCATTTTCACTACAACCTGGGCTCAGCCTGCTTCTCTCCTCATCACCGCAAACCCACTTCATGACAGTACCATTACGACATGGAGACAGTTTCACTTTAATCATCAATTACAAATGAGACATTAACATTGACCTAAGTCAGAGTTTCTCAAACTTTTTCAGGCTGAGGATCACTTGACAGTCATGGACGACCTCACCTGAAATTGTCCCTGTGATAATGCATCTTAATACAGTATGTGATGCAACCTGAAATGAAAATATTAGTCTTTTAATCCACGCATTGCTTTTTTTTTTTTTTTTTGTTCATATGAGAAGAGTGGTGCTGTTTGGTAAAGGTGACTGGCCATGACAAAACCATGAACACATCTACTTGGGCATTTTGAGTTATTGATTGTGAAAGTGTGAAGTCTAAGCTTTCCAATGATGTCAAACATGGAAATAAAAAAATATATTTACTACCAAGTGTTGCATATATTAATAACATTTAGGGCTGTTTGTGATTTAGAAGTACAATTAAATAAAAAATAGACTTAATGGTGCAGAAATTATTTTCTGCACCATTAAATATAAAAATAATTCCTCAATTTCTATCAGTTGAATTTCTTTATAGTATTTAATTAATTTAATCATTTTTAATTAAATAAAAATAATAGCTGTTGATGTGAAAGCAGAGCATCATAAGCAAACAAAGTCATACAAAACAAAGAACAGTTCTTTCTAACTGAGACGAGTCCTACCGTTCACTCATAGAGCTGTTCAAAGGAATCCAATCACTAGTGAACAACACATCAACACTCAGCTGCCACATAGCTTCCTCTGATCATGTAATATTCCTGGAGTTGTTTTATTTCCACCGGTATCTGCAGTTTTTTATTTTTATTTTGAGTGACTCAGTTTTAAATCAGTTTTCCTTTATTATTTATAACACAATCCTTTGGTAAGCTAACTGTAGCGTCACACTTTGAGCTGACGTCACAGTTTACATGCAGTACCTCGTGGACCACAGTTTGAGAAAGACTGACCTAAGTCAATTCTTGTTATGACTCACTGAACTTGTGAATAAAGGGTGCTTTTTATTGTCATTCAGAATATTAACAAAACAGTTCACATCAAAAATAATGTCTAAAATTTGCATAGACACACAAAATCAAGCTAAATCTTTTTTATCTTCTTAATGACCAGGAGATTGAGAAAAAACGTTAAATACCTAAATGTATTTCCAAAAAACAGATCAACTTGTGTTTTAAACTGTAGAACATATTCTTAGTATTTACTTGGTGTGTATATATAGTTTGCTTTGTTCAGTTATTTAGAAAATATTAGCTGAAAATGTGAACAGATTTTATAACAATTAGCAAAATAAATAAATATTTTCTAGATTTTTAAAATTAGAATTGTGTGATCTACCTAATTTTCTTCCAGATTAATAAATATAACCATAACAAATTATTAGCATTGTTTTAGTTGACTTCTATCTGAATAAAAATTCTTTAAGTTTATTGTTGTTTTCTAATTCTCCAGCACCTGAAAAGGATCTCAGGATCGTTCTTGTTGGGAAAACTGGAGTCGGCAAAAGTGCAGCAGGAAACACCATTTTAGGGAGGAAAGCTTTTAAATCTGAACTCGCTTTTTCCTCTACAACATTAGTGTGTGAAAAGGAAACCGATGTTTTTGCTGGTCTAAATCTGGCTGTTATTGATACTCCAGGTCTGTTTGATACAGACAAAAGTAATAAAGAGGTTGTGACAGAGATCACTAAATGCATCTGCATGGCGGCTCCTGGTCCTCATGTCTTCCTGATTGTGCTCCAACCGACCAGATTCACTGAAGAAGAAAGAAAAACCGTGGAAATAATCCAGACAATGTTTGGAGAAGAAGCAGCCAAATACACCATGGTCCTGTTCACCCATGGAGATTTGCTGAAAAAGGTAAACAAGACGATGGAAGACATGTTGCAAACATCCCAACCTCTAAAACAGATTATCAGTCAGTGCTCCATCCTGGAGAAATTTGAAGATAAATATCATGTTTTTGACAATGAAGCTAAGGATTCTGCTGAAGTCAAGGGACTGGTGCAGAAGATCAACAGAATGTTTCAGAGAAATGGAGGAAGTTTCTACACCCATGAAATGTTTCAAGAAGCACAAAGAGCTGTCCAAGAAGAAGAAGAACGACTGCTCAGAGAAACTCCAACCATCAAACCTGAGGAGGCAAGAAAGAAGGCAGAGAGAGACAACGCATTTATCCGTGCTCTTCTGAAGGCTCTTGTTGAAGCTGTAGCTGAAGCTGTAGTTGGAGTTGTGAAAGGAGCTGCTCTAGCAGTGAAAGAGAAGGCCTGCGTTATACAGTGATGTGTGTGATGCTTTGACTGCGGTTTATTAAACCCTGATTTTTTATAAATAAAATATGTACTAGTAATAAGCAGATTTGTAATTAATCAGTTACTGAAATATTTAAGCAGCTGAGAAAAGAGTCATAATGAGGTTTTGATTCCCATTTCCAGTCATAATTTTAACTGTCAATGAGCCTGATCTGATCAATAGTGAATGAAAGTGTGAAGATCTGAAAATGATTTGTGGTTTACAGAAGCTTGAGCTGACAGTAAGGGTAACAAATAGTTAATTTAGCGATGCATTATTTTAAAATGCTGATTTCCTCTGATGTTGGACAAAATATCTTTAACTATTGATTGATTACCTGGTGATGAAAAACAATTGCTTGCTGGATTATGTAAAATATATTTTGATGGCCTTTGAAATCAAGATAAGATAGGAACATTGTTGATTTGTTTGATCTCCTTGTGTTGTTACAAGGTTAATAAAACTTTGATATGGTGATAAAGATGAAGCCGTTTGTGTAGCTTATTATCTGTCATGACGGAAGGTAACCTTCAGACCCACATGCAAAAAGAAGAGAACCGATAATCAGTAAAATATGTTTAATATTAAAGCACCAAAACGGTAACGGATCAGCAGAGTTCACGGGGAGCGGCAACTGGATCGGGCTCACTGAGGAAGAGAGAATGAGTGATGAGTTCAAGGTCTGTGGGACGTTTGAATTCTGAACGAACGGGAACGGTCTTACTTGGCCAGGCGGCAGGAGAGGCGGAGGTGAGTACTGGGATTTCCAGGGGTGGTTTCAGATAGGAGGATCTGCTGCGGTACCAGCTGGTGCTTGGAGAAAATCCGGCGAGTGGCGCTGGAGGGCGGACAGGTACGAACTTCAGCTCACCGGTGGCAGTTCGAGGGAGGCAGCCAACGAGGGGTTCCAGGTAGGTAAATAAACTGCGGGGTGATGTGAGTGGAAGATCGGGCACCGAAGGGTAAAATCCCGCGGCGTCACGAGGGGTGGAGTGCACCAGGAACAGCCAGGAGCTCAGAGCCTTGAGTGGTAAGACCACAACGTCACAAGGAAGTATTCTGAAAATGGATGAACACAACAGGACTGGAAGGTTCACAAGGAATTCAACAAACACTAATAATGATGGCCTGAAGTACCATTACTGGTTAACACTTTGGTATCGATGTGTTGGCTGACTCCACTCTTAAGCCTCTGCGGAGATGAGACAATCTCCAACAGGTGTGTAGAATCCCAGCGTCGCCGGTCACGCCCACCAGAGATCACCCACCAGGCGGCCCCTGGTGAAAGGAGTGAGAAGCAGCAGCAAAACAAACCAAGCACCCAGGATCACCACATCTCCATTATTTCATTCTAGTAATTATGTCATCTTCTTTATCTTAGCATGTAACAAGTGACAAGTAAGCTGTTGTAAATTCATGAACCGTACATCAAAAACACAATGACAAGAGTTTATCATAGTCAGAGCTCCACATTATGACAGAGTATTAGAACCATTGTATTAATCTATCCTGGTCCTAATATAAACAAAGAAACTGATTAAAAGCTTCCCTTTATCAAATAGGTTACATAGTACTCAAAGTTTAAATGTTTAGCTGTTTCTCCTGTAGATGAAGCTAAAGGTTCCTCAATTTACACTTTTCTCATGGGCAGTTGCTACTCTGTCAAATCTTCTCAGATAAACGTTTAACAAACGTGTATTAAAGCTACAGTGTATATATATATATATATATATATATATATATATATATATATATAAATATATATATATATATATATATAAAGAATTATTTTTTTACATATTCGTTAAAACTGTCACCATGTTGTGACAGTTTGTTACATCATGTTGTAATAACATGTGAAAACATCGATCTTCACTTTCTACCTGAGCTACTATTGCTGTCTGAACAAATGCATCGCTCCTAACTGAAAACAACAAATCAGAGCCAGGAAGTGGGTTAGCGTTGTCAATCAACTTCATGTACTCGCTGCTAAATGTACTAATGGAGGAGAAACAACTTACAGGAAAACAGTTTATAAGCCATCATTGGTGGCCATGCTAACTAGTCTGAGCATTCATAATAAGATCTGCTGACGGGGAAAGCTGCAACGGTAGCAGAGAAGAAGGACGGGAGGAAAACAAGAGGTGCCACACGAGATTGTGATTGACAGCACAAAGACCCGCCTCCTGGTTCTGAAGGCTGTTTCTAGTTATCACTGGGCATTGGCAGTGAATTAGTGTCATATGTAGCTAAATTCATTCAAATTTCTGTGAGCAAGAAAAACATGAATCATTGCTACTTTATCCATTTTCTAACATGTAAATAAATTGAAAGTTTAAAAATCGTCTGTGACTCATTTTATGGTATTTACACATTTTCAGTCTCTATTAGGTGTGGAATGGTTTCTAGTTCACAGATGGACAATATATTTCAAAAGATGTCAATTCAAAATTATTGAAAATTTAGTTGTTATAACTTTTTTAATGAGATGGGGACAGTGTCCAGTCTTCTCCAGTTATATGTAATGTAACGCTGCCTCTCCCCCACCTGTTTCTCCCCATCTGTCAGCCAGTTGTGTATGATGACTTTGGAGCTAATTAATTAATTTATGTTTCCCAGCTAATATCTGTGATAAGATTTCTTATGTCACTTCACAAACAGGAGATTGGCTGAAAAGACATCATATTCTGAGACAACACATTTTATTAAACATGGCTGTAATGCTGTTAAATCTGTTCCCTAACGTCTGTTTCCTGTAATAATGTCAGAGGATAAGTGTTGCTCTGCTATCTCCTGAACTACTGTGTTGTTTTCAGACCTCAGATTGGTGCTGGTGGGTCAGGAAAGAGTCGGGAAGAGCTCAGCAGGAAACACCATCCTGGGAAAAGAGGAGTTTAACTCTGAACTCAGTCTGGTTCCTCTGACTCGGAGCAGCAAGAAGGCAGAAGGAGAAGTTTTCTCTCGTAGAGTCTATGTGGTCGATACTCCTGGACTCTCCAGCTCTGTTCTTCCTCCAGAAGAAGTGAAAGCTGAGATCCAGAGAGCTGTGGAGCTGAGCTCTCCTGGTCCTCATGTTTTTCTGCTCACCATCCAGCTGGGAAGATTCACTGAACAGGAGAAGAGAGGATTGAAGAAGCTGCAGGAGATTCTGGGTCCAGAGGTTTCCAAGTTCACCATGATCCTGTTCACCTACGGAGACCGACTGGAGAAAGAAACAGGCATTAATGTTCATCAGTTTGTACAAAGAGATGAAAACGTGCAGAAACTGCTGAAGAGCTGCAGTGGGATGTATCATGTGTTCAACAACCAGAGGATGGAAAACAGGAAGCAGGTCCAGGATCTGCTGGATAAAATAGATTCAATCTCAGGTGGAGGATGTCGGTTTTATAAGGGAGAGTCTGGGTTAGTATCTTCTGAATGTTACTTTATTTTCAATGACTCTAGGCAGATTTCTCAGATAATTTATAACATAGGGTCTCTGTTATTGTGGTGGATTTGTAAATTAACACTCAGAGTTTACAAACTGGGCAGCAGAATATTAAACAACATCATCAACTGGTTTAGATAAGAGATTAATCGAGTTAGAGGTCACTGAATAAATTATGATTTGATCATGTAATTAATAACTTACTGGAAATTGAGTTAAAATTTAGAGGAAAAAGTCAGTGTGAATAAATATTACCCTTATTAAATGATTTCCAAACATGCTTTGTAATTAATCTAAATTTCAACATAATAAAACAGTTATTTGATTGCTTCAGTTTTGTTGTCATAACTTTAATATTAAAACAAAACTTTTGCTGTAGATTGTTGTGATACAATCAAGTCAGAAAAATATTCATGTTCAGGATCCTCTTTTTTAATGCAAAAACTTCTAGAGAAACAGAATTAAGTTTCATAATTTTCTGTATTTAAAAGTAGAGTTTAAGTTGGTTTAGCTAAAACGTAAAGTAGTGTTTTATTGCTCAGAGCACAAACACATTTACTGTACTTATGTTAAAGTGTTTCCACACCAGTCATGATGTTTTAAGAAAAGGTTTTCAACTTGTTTTAATATGCTAATAACAAACATCAGCAGGTTTGAGCAGAAGATGATAAACCTGCTTTTTGTCAGCCTATACGGCTTAAATACATTTTTATAATTTCTAGGATTTTTATCTTATTAAATGTCTTCTGAAATATTTTAAACTAAAACTCTGATTCAGCAGAAAGACATAGTTTATTTTAACTGTTTCAGTCAGATACAAGCTTCTCTGAAAATAGATTTTAATCAATAGGTTTCATAAATATTGACTGTAGTTTCTTCATTATTATTATTATTTTTTATTTATTTATTTTTTGTAATTTTAAGATTTGGCATGCCCCCAGTGATGTTTGTAAAACACAGTGGCAAGACGGCGTCTACAGGTGGAGGTTCATGGAAATCTTACTACAGTAAGTGTTATTTAATTATCCATCTATCTATCTATTTTCTGTACACCCTTGTCTCTTAGTGGGGTCGGGAGGGTTGCTGCTTAGTTATTTAACTACAGAGCATTAAATCCAATGCTTTTCTTTCTTTTTTTTTTTGAAAACTTGTTTAAACTTATATGATGAAAGTGAACCACTTTCAGTCTCATAAAGTAACAGAAAACACAACTAACATGATGTGGAAAAAAAAATCATTTGGACATAAACAATAAAGTTTCTCCTTTTTTGCTTCATATAGGTGTAAATTCATCAGGTATCAATCAGTTAATATGCATAAGATGCATGTTACCTGAGAGGCATTTACATTCTCTGTGAAAAAGCAAACGAGGTCACATCAGCAGATTAACTCCAATATGTTCAGGTTTGATGATTCTTCAGGGAACACAGAGGAAAAATGTTCAACATGTGAAATTATTATAAGACTTAATTTATTCAGTCAAACCTGTATAATAATATTAGCCTATAGAATAGAAGAGAATAGAATAGAATAGAAATTGTCTATATTGTTGCGCAAAAGGGAATTTTAGGTGTAAGCAATGGATATAAAAATTCACACAAAAAGATTTTAAAGTGCCGCAAACAATATATAAAAGAAATAAGATTAATATTAACAACAACAATAATGATAAGAATTATTACTATTATTATTATAGTTACATGTGATTTGTGTACAAAAATAACAAACTTGTACCTTTATATTTTCTGCTTTTAAATGATGCTATGAATGGGCTTGGAGTCAAACTTTGTGCTATATTATCTGCTATAAAGTTACACTTTGCAGGTGTTACAGTTGAAAAAGTTTTTATTATGATATAATACAAGTGAGACAATACTTTGCTGAAAATATTGATTAATAATTTGATGAACAAGTGAAATTCTCTGTTTTTCATACTTTGATGCACTATTTTGATGAAGAGCTCTTTATGGATATATGGTCTTAGTCTGGAAACAAGTGTATGTGTGAATCTTTTTTAAACATGGTTGCTTTCTTCATTATAAGCTGCTGAGTTTTATGTTATTTTTAAATAGCACAAAATACACACATATCCTCTGGTGTGTCAGATGCCTTTGCATATAATATAAATATTCCTGGTGAGAAGAACTGGAACCTGGTTGAGGTCATGGTTAGTTGAAGTTTGCTTGTTTGTTGAACTGTTAAAATCAATTGTTTGAAAAATGGTTCAAAGACCATTTTTTATTTATTACTGGTTGTGGTTATTATGTTAGCCATGTCAAATCATCCCCTCTCAGTTCATAGACACATTCTCCTTTTTGTGTATAAATGTAATGTTTAGCTAAAAGCTCTGCTGAAAACCCGTGAAGAAGAAAAATTAGTTCACTCCAATTTCCTTCGACATGGAGTGGAATTAAAAAGTTATTAGATATAATAAATTAATTATTTTGACAACACTTCGCTTTAACTTATGAAATTGCTTGTAATCTTAATCCTATACAGGAGTCCGGTAAATTTCTGACCCAACTTTTGAGTTATGAATTTCGCCCCAATATTTGGTCAAACTAACCCAACCTAGGACCCAACAGCTTCAACCCAGAAATTGGGTTATGAAAATAACCCAGCATTTTTTTATTGTGTAGTTTGTTCTTTAAACTTGTTTGTAAAATGTTACTACAATAATATATACTGAATCAATTAAATCAACATATCAGTACACCAATAAATTATTGGCAATAATCTATTCAAATTAACAAAATAATGACCTCATGAGAGGGAATTAAAAATTTTGCAACAACTTAGTTCAGATCTAACAAATAAAAATAGAATCGAACCCAGAACCATCTTGCTGCAAGGCAACAGCTCTACCCACTGTGCAGAACAGTGGACAATTTATCACCTAGCAAATTTGTCATTACCTAATTACAATATTAGTTTCTTTAGGAAATGTACACTAAAACTGAAAAACATTTTCTTACGTGAGGATAATTAGCAAAGTTTAAAAGAAAAATTATTATTCTTCCTTTCCTTTTATTATTGTTTTTAGAATTCTTTCATTTTAACTGGCATCTATCTGAATAAAAATTGTTCTCAGTTTATTGTTGTTTTCTAATTCTCCAGCAGCTGAAGACAAGCCAGATTTCAGGATTGTTCTTCTCGGAAAAACTGGAGTCGGCAAAAGTTCAGCAGGAAACACCATTTTACAGAGGAAAGCTTTTGAGTCTAGTCTTTCTCTTTCCTCTGTGACATTATTGTGTCAGAAGGAAACCAATGATTTTAATGGTTTAAATTGGACTGTGTTTGATACTCCAGATTTCTTTGAGACACGTAAAAGTAATAAAGAGGTTAAGAAAGAAATCGCTAAATGCATCAGCATGGCGGATCCTGGTCCTCATGTGTTCCTGATGGTGCTCCAACCAAACAAATTCACTAATGAAGACAAAAGAAACATTGAAATAATTCAGAAACTGTTTGGAGAAGAAGCAGCCAATTACACCATGGTGCTGTTTACTCATGGAGATGAGCTGAACAAGAAAAACATTAAAATAGAAAACCTGTTAGAAACATCCCAACCTCTAAAACAGATCATCAGTCAGTGCTCTGTGTTGGAGAAATTTAAAGATAAATATCATGTTTTTGACAATGAAGTCGAGGATCCTGATCAAGTCAGTAAACTGATGGATAAGATCAATAGAATGGTTGAGGAAAATGGAGGAAGTTTCTACACCAATAAAATGTTTGAAAAGGCTCAGAGAGGAAACCAAGAAGAAATGAAACGACTGATCAAAGAAAATCCAGACATTAATATTAGAGCTTCAGGAAGAGCAGGGAGAGATGACAGATGTGTTATACAATAATGATGTATGGGTTGTTTTGAATGTATATGATTAAACCCTGATTTTCATAAATAACAAAAATATTTAGCAGTTCTATGCAGACTATTGATTATGTCACTAAATAAGAAATATCTGATTAGCCGACTGGCGACCTGTTCAGGGTGACCCCGTCTCTCGCCCGGAACGTTAGCTGGAGAGGCACCAGCTCCTCCTGACCCAATAAGGGACAAGGGTGTAAAGAACATGGATGGATGGATGGATGGATGGATGGATGGATGGATGGATGGATGGA
>NW_015115404.1:70708-72343 GCF_001443285.1 Poecilia latipinna
GATGGATGGATGGATGGATGGATGGATGGATGGATGGATGATTAGCCGACCATCATCGTCTCTGATTTATGAACTTGTTGGTTTGATTCCTGCTTCCTTCAGTTACATCTTCAACTGTCAATTACCTTGAATAATAATAATAATAATAATAATAATAATAATAATAATAATAATAATAATAATAATAATCCTGAAGTTGACATGTGATATTTAAGAGTTTTGAACTCAGCAGCTACACAAATGTTTAATTTAACATTATTTCTGATTTTAGACGTTTATCTCTGAGTAATTATTGATTGACTAAATCATCACCTGCTGGATTATATAATTTTCTTTGCCTTTGACATCAAGACAACAAACAAATTCACTAAACTACATTTAATTTTCTAATTATTGGTTCAATGATATAACAGAATAAAACTGAACAGTTGAGATTTTTGTTCGTTCTTTTTGTTTTTCCAGTTGCAATAAAGCTTTAAAATTATAAAAATTAAATAATTTTCTTCAGTTTATTACCTACATTTGGTGTTTTTCTAATGAGGGACAAATAGATACATTTTGTTCTAATCACATCAACAAGTTTTGATAAGTACGGTAACGTATTCCTTGCCTGATTATTTTATGTATCAAATCTGGAATAATTTCTGTGACCTCTGACTAATTTCATCTTGACAGTTTTAACTTCTGCCTTTAATAGAAAAGTAAAAAAAAAAAAGGAGTAATAAACTGAATTTGCCTTATTTTAGAATAAAATTTTAAAATATGTAATTGACCATCAAACTGCCTGTGTGAATGATTTGAACTGACTGGATGTGTTAATAAATGTGAGGGTTTTGTTTTGTTTTGTTTTGTTTTGTTTTTTCAATAAAGTCCCTTGAATCATCTGTTATGTACTAAATAAATAAACAGAGTGGACTTGAGTCAAACAGAAAAATTGTGTTTTCTGCTTTTTTAGCATTTTGGAAAATGTTTCTTCTTCTTGTTATATCATGATGAACCCAAGATCATAACAGAAAACTGTAACCAACATTGCTGAAATATTAAAACATGAATATATATGATAATTTGTTGCCAACATTAATATACTAAAGGCAGCAGGTGTCACCTCTGGAAATACAGAGGAAGTTATAATCTTAATCTCTGAGCAACAATTTAACAAATTTAAATTCTTGATGCAGCACATCGATCTACAATGACAACTAATTCTGTCCAGCAGAGGGAGACATTAGAAATGATATTAAACTCATTGATTTTGCTCTCTGGACTCATAATGTTACAGAAAATGTGTTCTGGTTGGTTTTACAGCTAAATGAGACTGATACATTTTTTATTTTTTTATTCCCCATTAACTTAGAAGCACACATAGTAAAATACGTCCATTATTGTGTGTCATTAGAGACCCTGGGTGACCTGTGTTCAGTCATATCTATGTCAAGAAGTAAATTTGTTCATTGTTCGTTATTCTGCAATAGCCAGCCACGCCTTAATCTCACCACCGACTGACTACTGACCAGCTCTCTGTCTAACAGGTCCGGAAAACCCCTGAAACCTGGGTCTTACCCTAAAATAGGTGTACAGGAGATTCTCTGTTTAAACTGGTGGCGGAGAAAACTCGTCTAGCTCTAACTACCTTCA